>NW_026067986.1:1812005-1848108 GCF_014885135.2 Alexandromys fortis | reverse complement strand
CTCCTTCCCTCCCTCCCTCCCTCTCCCTATGAGTGCCCTAGGAGGCCAGAAGAGGGAGTGCTAGGTCCTCTGGGGATAAAGTTACAGGCCAGTGTGTGTCACCAGAGTTTGGTGCTGGGAACCCAGTTTGGCTTTTCTGTGAGAGAAGGAGGCTTCAATCCATCTCTCTAGGCCCCTCTTTTATTTGTAGAGAAACAGCAAGAGGGAGGACAAGCCAGAGGGGGAGCACTTGCTCTGTTTCAGCTGTGTAAATGATGAGGCTGGATGGTGTAGTGTGGGGGTGGCTGCCTGCCTGTATCCCTGCACTTCTTACTACACTTGCTTGTTTTTCAGTACTACAATGGCTATTTTTCTTATGTAGAAATTATGCGTGACATTTTAGGAGGCTTACAAAACAGAAACATTTTTATTTGGTTAGAGACTCCTGATCTGAAGTTTTGGATTTACATTCTGTCCTTGTATGTAAGTCACCTCCACGATTCAAACCTTTCTCCTTTCCCCGACATCTTTCTCACCAGTTGAGCCCCTGATCTTCACCTGCTCTTGAACTCTCCCGACTTAGTGATAACAGAAGGAAAAATGATACTGAAACGTAAGCTGATCATAGTGATGTCTGCCCTTCGTGAGCCTCTGGCATAAGTGACAAGGTTGATATTTTTAGAAATAATATTTATATTAGTTCAATGCTCAAGATCAATGGTAGAAGATGACCCAGCATCTAACACTGGAGAGTGTTTGCATTGCCCAACAGGGGCAGGAACCACACTGAAGAGAGCTGGATGGCTTTGTATGATCACGTGGTGCAAACTAAACAGCTCAGAGTCAGAGCAGAAAAGTATGCTAGGACCTGAACTGCTGTAAGAATAATAAATAAACAACAAACAAAGAAACCACACTTTAAAAAAACCTGCTATCTTTTCTTTGATGTGGAACTCCTTTTTGAGTGAGGGTCCCCTTGTCTATATCAGGGAGGGTGTTGCTAGTTTGGGAACAGAGCAAAGACAGCAACTGTTAGGAAGAAAGAAAAAGTGAAAATAAAACCCCAGGGGCAGTAGAATCTACTGCTCAATAGTGACACTGAGAATAGAAATCTCCGGGATCCTTCAGGAAACTGTAGGAGGGAGAGGAAGGTGGCGCTCCCTATAACATCTGGATTACATATTTGTTCTCTGAACCATCAGTCGGCGGTGGGTGCCTGCGTTCATCGTAAGCTCCTCGGGTGTGGGAAGGGTTATTTCTTGACGGTCTCTGTCTGTTTACTGCCCACAAATCCAGCACAACTCGGTCCAGGTCCCACACTTTCCATAAGTGGTCTGTACACCGCTGGATGTATTTACTCGTCATGGGTCCATTTACACCTCCACCACTGTATGAGAAAGACCCATTCTTTTAAGATACGTTGTTGGGAGGAAAGCCAAGGCTTAAGGACACCTCACTCGTTTGACTATTAGATGCCTAACAAATCCACCCTGCAGCCAGGGGTTAGGGCATCAAAAGAAAAGGACTTCCTGTTAACAACACGAGAAAACATATGCACAAGTTACAAGTACAAACATTTACAGGAGAAAACACAAATGAGTCAGATAAAATATGATGTACTTCTGTTTAATAATCATTGATTCTAAGTATTGTAAGGCAATGAAATCTCTATACACACACACACACACACACACACACACACACACACACGCCAAATCCCTTCTTTTCTTTGAGCAGTATAGAAAGGGGGCAGCGTAGAAGAAATAACCACTTGGATAAATGAGCCCTTCGTTATCCGTTGCTAGATCAGTGGGATATTCAATCAGCAGAAACCATCTTTGTTTGGCCAGTACTGAAACCATGAGTCAGAAATACGTTCTCTTCAGCATGAGTTGTCATTTGTGGTTTTGATCATAGCCATTCTGACAGGTGTATCTCAGAATGTATCTCAGAATAGTATCTCAGAGCCATTTTGATTTGCATCTCCCTGATGGTTAAGGATGGTGAACACATCTTTAAGTGTTTCCCAGCTATTTGAGATTTATCTCTTGAGAATTCTCTGGTTAGGTCTGTACCCCATTTTTAAATTGAATTATTTTCTTTTTTTATTTTATCTTTTGATGCCTAATCTCTTGACTTTTTTTTCCCCCACGTTCTCTGCTGTCAGGTTCAAGAGATCTGGTTTTTATGTTGAGTTCTTTGATTCACTTGAACTTCATTTTTGTGCAGGTGATAGATATGGATCTATTAACATTCTTCCACAACCTGACGTTCAGTTACATCAGCACCATTAGTTGAAGATGCTTTCTTTTCTCCACTGTGTAATTTCAGCTTCTTTGTCAAATATCAAATGTCCAGGTGTGCGGATTTATTTCCAGATCTTTGATTAGATTCCATTGATCCACCTGTTTTTATGCCAATATAATGCCGTTTTTATTACTATAGCTCTGTAGTAGAGCTTGAGATCAGGGAAGGTAAAACCTCTGGATGTTCTTTTATTGTTACAGGATTCTGTTAGCTCTCCTGGGTTTTTTGTTTTTCCATATGAAGTTGAGTATTGTCCTTTCAATGTCTGTGAAAAACTGTGTTGGAATTTGATGGAGATTGTTTTGAATTTGTGGATTACTTTTGTTAAGATTGACTTTTTTTTTAAACTATGTTAATCCTATAGATCCATGAGGATGGGAGATACAGTCATAAAGGTCTTTCACTTGTTTGGTTAGAGTTACCCCAAGATGTTTTATATTTTTTTTGTGGCTATTATGAAGGGTGTTGTTTTCTTGATTCCTTTTTCAGTCCGTTTATTATTTGTATATAAGAGGGCTACTGATATAAATATATAATATATGTCAATATATTATATATTAAATAATAACTATATTTTTAGTTAATAATAATAAAGTATATGTGTATGTTATTAATTTATATTAACTAAAATGTATATTTTAGTTAATCTTGTATCCAGCCACTTCACTAAAGGTGTTTATCAGCTTCCAGAGTTCTCTGATAGAGTTTTTGGGTCGCTTATGTATACCATGCATGTCATTTACAACTAGCAATACTTCAATTTCTTCTTCTCTAATTTGTATCCCCTTGATCTCTTTTTGTTGTCTCATTGCTCTAGCTAGAACTTTGAGCACTATATTGAATAGGTATGGAGAGATTGGACAGCCTTGTCTTGTTCCTGATGTTAGTGGAATTTCTTTGAGTTTCTTTCCATTTAATCTGATATAGACTGTTATCTTGCAGTATATTGCCTTTATTCTTCATTATATTTAGGAATGTTCCTTGTGTACCTGATCTCTCCAAGACTTTTATCATGAAGGAGTACTGGATTTTGTCAAATCTCATGAGATGATGGTATGTTTTTGTTTTTAGTTTCAGTTTGTAAACATGGTGGAGAAAACTAACAGAATTTTTTTTAAAACCTTAGAGGTTATAGGTCTATTTAAATTGCTTTTGATTTGGTGTGCAGTACCTATCCAGAAAATTCTTTTACATTTTCAAATTTTGCAGAGTACAGGTTTTTGTAGTATGACCCAATGATTCTCTGGATTTCCTCAGTGTGTTTTGTTATGCCCCTTTTTTCATTTTGATTTTGTTAATGTGGATTCTCTCTCTCTGCCTTTTGATTAGTTTGTCTATCTTGTTGATTTTCTCAAAGAACCATCTCTATGCGCCACCATGCAGTTCATGAGCCAGGCAAGGGGCTGGAGATTGAAACACACAAAAACACACAGAGACAGAGACACAGGTCATCCTTGATGCCAGAATCCTTGAAACAGGAATGCCCCAATAATGCCCCCTTTATTGTGTTCAGGGGCAGATTATATAGAGATAGCCAGGCCCCAACCAAACTCACCAGAAACCACTCTCCTGCCATCAGGAACTCCTGAAGGTCTCGTGCTCAGAGCAGCTGTAGGCACTCAGGTCAGGTGAAAACAAGTTGTTTACAAGAAATTCAGGATCTGGGAGCTCACAGCTCCCAATGCCTCAGCTTCTGTTTTCATCAATGCCTCTATTTCAGTCTTCTTGTCTTGAACTGTTTGAACTGTTTGCTTCACCGTTTGATTGTTTTTTCTTGGTTTTCTTTAAGAGAATTATTGATTTCTTCAAATTTTTTTGTTTGACTTTTTTCTCCATTTCTTTAAGGGAATTTTTCACTTCCTCTTTAAAGGTTTCCATCATTTTCATAAAGTTACATTTAAAATCATTTTATTCTTCTTCTTCTGGGTTAGGATGATCAGATCTTCCTGTTGTGTGACCACTGGTGTTACCATGTTGTTTTTTAGGTTGTAAATGAATTCTTGTATTGGCACCTACCCACCTCTTCCTCCAATTGGTGCCAGCAGTATCTTTGCCTCTTGGTCCAATCCTTGCAGTTGCTGTCTGTGTATTTGGGATCTGTTCTTGGTCTGCTCTGTTCTGTTGCTGTCTGTGCCTCAGGGAGCCATTGAGGTCTCTCTTGGCCTGCTCTCTTGGCCTGCTCTCTTGGCCTGCTCTCTTGGCCTGCTCTCTTGGCCTGCTCTGTGCGCTCACAGCCTGTGTTTTAGAGTCCCTCTGAGGTCGCGGGGGATAGGAGGGTTTGGGGTAGAGTGGGACTTGTAGCTTACTGGGTCCTACCGATTGGATAGGGTTTTGGATCAGCCTACCTTCAGGAAGCTTACCTGCTGGCTGGTTAGAGAAGCTGAGGCAGGTGGGGAAGAAGCCTGGGGTTTTGCCCCAGTTTGGAGGGCCTAGAGCCTGGGGTGCCCCACTGGGTGGTCATCCCTCATCTCTTAATCCTCTCTATATAGTTGCAGCTTGTGTTTCAGAGTTCCTCTGAGGTCATGGGGGTTAGGAGGGTTTGGGGACAGGGTCCAGTTGATAGGATGGGGTGTTGGAGTAGCCTACCTGCAGGAAGCTTGCCTGCCGGCTGAAACTGACAGATTTTTGCATGTTGAACCATCCCTGCACTTCTGGGATGAAGTCTACTTGATCGTGGTGGATGATCTTTTTTATGCACTCTTGGATTTGGTGTGCCAGTATTTTATTGAGTGTTTTTGCATCAATGTTCATGAGTGAAAATGATCCGCAATTCTCTTTCTTGGTTGAGTCTTTGTTTGGCTTAGGTATCAGGGTAACTGTGGTCTCATAAGAAAAATTGGCAACGTTCCTTCTGTTTCTATTTTGTGAAATAATTTGAAGAGTCCTAGCATTAGCTCTTCTGTGATAGTCTGAAAGAATTCTGTACTGAAACCATCTGTCCCTGGGCTTTCTTGTTTGGGAAACTTTTTAATGACTGTTTTTATTTCCTTAGGGGTTACAGGTCTGTTTGAATTATTTATCTGATCTTGATTTAATTTTACTATGTGGTATCTATCAAAAAATATGTCCATTTCTTTATGGTTTTCCAATTTCATGGAGTACAGTTTTCTGAAGTATGACCTAATGATGTGGGATTCCCCTCTGTATGCTGTGAATATGTTTTACTACCATTGGTTAATAAAGAAGCTGCTTTGGCATATGTCAGGGCAGAATATAGCGAGGTGAAAAATCCAAGCAGAGAGAGAGAGAGGAGGAAAGAAGGTGGAGTCAGGGAAATGTCACAATGCTGCTGAAGGAGAATGATGACATGGAGCCACCCAAGAAGCTAGAGGTAACAAACCATGAGCCTCGTGGTAAAATATAACCTCACAGAAATGGGTTAATTTAAGACATAGGAACGAGCTTGAAATAGGTTTGAGTCATTGACCAAACAGTGTTATAATTAATTTCTGTGTGATTATTCGATCAGTGCAGCTGGGAAACTAAACACAGTATGTCTCCAACCTCCTGATGCTCTGGACTTCCTTGGAGCCTGTTGTTATGTCCCCCTTTCTGCTTCTGATTTTGTTCATTTAGATACTCTTTCTTTGCCTTTCAGTTCATTTGAATAAGGGTTTATCTTGCTGATTTTCTCAAAGAACCAACTCTTTGTTTCATTAATTCTCTGTATTGTTCATTTTGTTTCTATTTTAGTGATTTCAGCCCTCAGTTTGATTATTTCCTGCTCCTCTTGGGTAATGTTTACTTCTTTTTGTTCTAGAGCATTTGGGTGTGCTGTTAAGTTGCTAGTATGAAATTTCTCTAAATTATTTAAGAAGGCACTTAGGGCTATGAACTTTCCTCTCAGCACTGCTTTCACTGTGTCCTGTCAGTGTGGGTTTGTTGTGGATTCATTTTCAGTGAATTCTAGGAAGTCTTTAATTTCTTTCTTTGTTTCTTTCTAGCCCCCCCTCCCCCGTGGTAATTCAGTTGAGAGTTGTTTGGTTCCTATGAGTTTGTAGGCTATTTGTAGTTTGTGTTGTTGAACTCCAACTTTAATTTGTGGTGGTCTTATTGGATGAAGGGGGTTATACTAGCTTTTTTTTTTTTTTGTATCTGTTAAGACTTACCTTGTGACCACATATGTGGCCAGTTTTGAAGACTGTTCCATGAGTTGCCGAGAAGAAGGTGCATTCTTTGGTGTTGGTGAAACATTCTGTAGCTCTCTGCTAGGTCCATTTGAGTCATAACCTCTGTTACTTCTGTAATTTCTCTGTTTAGTTTCTGTCTAGAGGACCTGTCCATTGATGAGAGCGGGGCGCTGAAGTCTCCCACTTTTAATGTGTGGGGTTCAGTATGTGACTTAAGCTGTAGTAATATTTCTTTTACAAATGTGGGTGCTCTTGTATTTGGGGCATCAGTGTTCAGAATTGAGACTTCATCTTGATGTATTTTTCTTGTGATGAATATAAAATGTCTTTCTCCATCTCTTTTGATTAATATTAGTTTAAAGTCTATTTTGTTAGATATTAGGATAGCTACCCCAGCTTGCTTCTTAGTCCCATTTGACTGAAATATCTTTTTCCAACCCTTTACTCTGAGGTTATGTCTGTTGTTGATGTCAAAGTGTGTTTCTTGTGTGTACCAAAAGGATGGATCCTGTTTTTGTATCCACTCTGTTAGCCTGTGTCTTTTTATTGGAAAACTGAGTCCATTGATATTAAGAGATGTCAATGACCAGCGATTGTTAATTTCTGTTATTTGTTGTTGTTGGTGGTGGTGGTGGTGGTGGTGTGCGTGTGTTTCCATGTGTGTGTGTGTTTCCTTTCTTCAGGTTTTGCTGGTGTAGTATTACCTATTGTCTATGTTTCTATGGGTGTATCTAACTTCCTTGGTTTGCAGTTTTTCTTGTAGTACCTTCTGTAGAGTGTTTTGTGGTCAGATATTGAATAAATTTGACTTTATGATGAAATATCTTGTTTTCTCCATTTATGATAATTGAAAGCTTTGCCGGATATAGTATTCTGGCTGGCATCCATGGTCTCTTAAAGGTCTGCAAGAGGTCCACTCATGCTCTTCTGGCCTTTAGAGTCTCCAGTGAGAAGTCAGGAGTAATTCTGATAGGTCTGCCTTTATATTTATATGTTACTTGCCTTTTCCTTTAGAGCTCTTAATATTCTCTCTTTAGTCTGCATGCTTAGTGTTTTGATTATTGCGTTGTGTGGGGACTTTCTTTTCTGGTCCAATCTCTTTGGTGTTCTGTAAGCTTCTTGTACTTTGTGGCCATGTCTTTTAGTTTAGGAAAATTTTCTTCTGTGATTTTGTTGAATATTTCTGGGCCTTTGATCTGGCATTCTTCTCCTTCCTCTATTACTATTATTTTTAGGTTTTGTCTTTTCATAGTGTCCCAGATTTCCTGGATGTTTTGTGTTAGGCATTTTGTTATATTTAGCATTTTCTTTGACAGATGAATCTATTTCCTCTATCATATCTTCAACACCTGAGATCCTCTTTTCCATCTCTTTTATTCTGTGGTGATGCATGGCATCTGTAGTTCCTGTTTGCTAATCCCAGTTTTCTATTTTCAGAATTCCCTCCGTTTGTGTTTTCTGTTTTGTCTCTGTTTCCATTTTCAGGTCTGAACAGTTTTATTTGTTTCTGTCAACTGTTTTTGTCTTAGGTTTTTTTTTGTTTTCTTGTGTTTCGGGTGTGCTGGAATGTTCAGGTCTTGCTGTCGTAGGATAGCTGGGTTCTGGTGGTGACTTCTTGCCCATTCTGTTATTAATTGTGTTCTTACAATGGTCTTTAGACATCTGGATTTGGGTTTTAGATGATTATAGGTCTATGTGTTGAATCCTGTGTTTGTCTTTGTTTGGACAATATTTTCTTCCTTCCTCGGTTTCTCTTTCCTTTGTGGTCTTCTGGTCTAAGCGGCCCAGGGTTCTCGTGACTGTTGAGTCTTCAGGTCCAGTACGGTTGGTGTCTCTGCTGGGGATTTTGGGCCTTGTGTCCCTTAATCAAGTCTGGCCTCTGATAGAGACAAAGTTATCTTCTGGGGGTACGTAGGACCAACCTAGCCTCTGGTGGGGGTTCTGGGGCAGCTCTTTCAACTGTTGTGGACTCTGTATGGGCCTATGGAGTCTGCTGGAGTTCTGCTTGTTGACAGATGAGGGCAGCTGTGGCTGGTGTGGTCTGTGTCTCAGTGATAGAACTCAGCTGGGTTGGGGAGGCTTAGGACACTGACTTTCTCTCCTATAACCTGGGGACAATAAGCTTCCCTAGGAAGGCTGATGTGGGAAGTTAATGAGCTCCTGTATAGCAAACTTGGCCAGTGTCTGCTGCATAGTGGTCCCTACCTCGGGTTACTCTCCAACAATTCATCCCTTTAGTTTGCAAAAAGGCTGTTTACTCATCAAGAATAATTGACTGAAGGTGGGTGAGAAGGCTGGATATTTGTGGCATGCTAGACCCTGAGAAGAATGTGGATGGGTGCGCAAGAACCTTCTAGAACTACCAGTGATGGGAATTACAGTATAAAAGAATCAGACAGTAAATAGCATGTCCCATGGGGGTATAGCTGCCTGGCAGAGGGCAGAGCAGAGCGGGCTTTCTCTGTGTCTCCTCATGCAGACTTGTGGTCAGACGCCGGGATCTCGGCTGCAGCCTCTTTGTAAAGCCTGGATGCTTCTCCTCAACCTCACAGTCGTCCTTCAAGTCTCCCATCTCTTCTCCCCTATTGTTATGAAACCCTTCTTCTCCCTTTCCTGGCAAGGTATAAAGGGTCTGAAGAACTTACTGTCATTGGAACTGGTGTCTGGTCATAACACGCCACACTTTCCTAAGGAGACACATATTCAACAAGAGACAATGTTCTCTTCAAAACGATGCCTCTGATGGTAAAGTAGCGCTCAGGGTTGAACATATGGTTTAGAACTTGGAATCTGTAATTATGCATGCTGGTTTATATCCTGGACCCATCGCTGAAAAGCTGTGAGATCTTAAGCAAGCCCCTGTCTCATCTACAAAACAGAGGGCACTGCCTACCCTACAGGGCTATCAAGCCGAGCAATGGAATAACCCCATGCAATCCACAGCCCTGTGCCAGCACTAGTAACTGTTAGCTGTTCTTACTACATTAGTTTATGCTACTTGTTTTGTTACAGATTGTTACAGAGAGGCTATGCAGTATCAGGGAAGGGTGGGAGCTCCATGTCAGCTGGATAAAGTGGCAGATCTGGGTCATGGGGATCTCTGCCTGCCCTGCACTCCGCTCCCAGCCCTCACAATGGACCCAGAGAACTTGCTGTCTTCTCCAGAGTCGAGAAGCTTCATGCTTCCCTCTTGAGGAATTTGATTCTAAGATGAAATGTTTAACCTATTTAGCATATTGTTAAATTGGCCTGGCTCCCTGTCTTCTGAAATGCACATTTTTGGGATTGATGGATTTAGAATTTTTTTTTCAAGTTTTTTTTTTTTTCCGCCCCAAGTTTAAGTCATTAAAGCCGTTTCATCTTCTCTTCTATGGATAAACATTGGCAGAAGAAAAGCAGCGAGCGTCTCATTTGAATAAAATGAAACAGTCAGCAAAGGGAGTATTTCTCGGTTTGGTTTGGTCTTTCAGGTTGCAGCCAACTGGATATTGAGGGTGCCAAATTCGGAATTTGCCCTTCGCAAATGAACAGACACCTGGAGTGGCCTTGCACTTGGCCAGGGGCTAAGCGTGTCCGTTAAGAAATGGACCGGATCAACAATCTTCTCCCGGGCAGCTGTTTTGCAGCTTGTGGGGAGGAAGGATTTCTGGCCACTAGTTAGTGTCAGCTTCAGGCTTTGCAGACTTTCTGCTCAGCCCCAGTTGGCATTAAGACATTCCTCATTGTCTGTGGTCATTGCATGGCTTTCTCCATTAGGAGACTAGACATCTGGATCAATTTCCAAAGTCACGGACATCTAAATGTGTTCAGAATTTAGCTATTTTAAATCAAAAACACCTAAGTGAAAATAAGACAATCCTGATGGCCAAATATCAGGGGTAAACATCAGAGCAGACAGTGCAGTTTCCAGGTCTAGAGAAACCACTTCTAAAGGGCCACCTTCAAGAGAAAGTAAGGCCTCCACCAAGGGAGAATTACAGCTCCCAAGCTTACATTAGAATAACGAATCACTGGTGACAGTTCCCATTTCTTAGTCTGTAACATGAGGATAATGGCTCAAGCCAGAATCCCAGGCTAGCTGGACGAACTGGATCAGACACGTGATTTCATTCCATTGTGCTTGGAATTTTAGAGATTGAATAAAAAACAAACCTGGGCATTTATCCCAGAGAAACAAAATCTTACATTCTTACAAAGATATCTACACCAATGCCCGTAGTGGGTTTATTTGTAATGTTCAAACACTGGAACGGTCCCAGCTCACCCTTGGAGAACAATGGATGAATAGCTCGGTGTGTGTGCATCAGAGGTTTGGTACACACACCTGGATGCCTTGCAAGTGAATTATAGTAAGCTTAAAAGCGGAACTCTGCTGAGCCGGGCCGGCTCTCCCACACTCCAGTGCGGGAGTCAGCTCTTCCATGGGGGAGGACAGGCGGCACCAGCTCACCCACTCCAGTGAGGGGCACGCCAGCTATCTCTGGGCCTGTGAGGGACAGGGCTGGCGCCACAAGGCCCTTGGATTTCAATACGTATGGTTCCTATGACCCCTGCGGCAACAGGAGCCATGGACATCAGCCCAGACCCTGGCTGCTGTTGGGTCACAGACCCAGACAGCCCACAGCGGCAGCCTGGGCCTGGCCCCGTGTGGCTGTGCAGGCCACTCAGTTTGACCTGACTCCCGATGATGAGACCCTCAGACACCAACACAGCTCTGCTCCTCACCTGATGTGGTCCCAATGGCCTGGACTGACCGACCAGCTACCACCCAGACCTCCATCCTGGACCTTGGGCTGGCCCACTCTAACAGCTGCCCCATCCATGACCTGCTGGAGTGCCTAAAGGGACTGGTCCGGGGAAGCGATAACCACAGAATCTCCATGCCTCAGGGAAACAGAATATCTAGGAGGAGTTTTGTTCAGTCCAGTGAGGATGGTGTACCAGAAACCAGGGGCCTTGAACCAGACCAATAATTCATTGGCATGAACATTTTGGGGGCAGGGCTGATTGGAAGAAGGGTACACTGCCATGATGCACCCCAGCTCCCGAAGCCACCTGGATGAATGACGAGGTGTTGGAAAGATAGAGGATCGAGGTGGGTTTTCTTTTCTTTTTTCTTTTTCTTTTTTGGCTGTTTTGTTTCTAATTAATTTGGATGGGGGCATCCTGCAGAGTTGAGCAGTGGCTATGGAGGGTCTGGGAGGTGATTAGGATTGGGGTGCATGATCTGAAATTTCCAATGAATTAATAAGAAATTAAAATAAAAAATTTTAAAAAAGTAGAGGTCAAGCTCTGGGAGTTTGGGTACCTTATGGTTCCTCCAGTGTAGCTTTACACGGCTCATTCTCGCTTTATGGGAAAGCTTGGAAATAAATCAAATATGCAAAAGTAAAAGATAAAATTCAAAAGACTCAACTAATTTCTCATGTGAATTTGGTTAGGTGAAGTTTTCATTCAGATCCCTATGAGGGTCAACTTGATTTTCCTTCGTATTTATTTACTTGTGCGCGTGTGCATTTGCGTCACACGCTTATGTGTGTGTGTGTAAGTGTATGCATATACTCACGAGTGCACGTGTACAAGCCAGGGGAAGTCTTTGAGTGCCCCGCTCTATCGCTTTCTGCCATATTCCCTTGAAACAGGGTCTTTCACAGAAACTGGAATTAGACTGGTAGCCAGGAAGTTCCAGTGATTCCCCTGTCTCTACGCCCACAGCCCTAGGATTACAGGCATGGGCGTGGCCATGCTGGCTTGTTCTGAAATCTTGGGGATTTGAATGCAAGTAAGTCTTCTTGCTGAGGCTTCTCCCAGCCCCAGGACTACTCGCTTTTAATGTGCAATCATTTCCTTTTCCATTTTTGTTTTGACTCCTAAGCCCTCAAAGAAGTGACTATAAAGAGTTTCATACGTCTAATGAAAATTAGTGCACATTCTTATGAGAAAGTGCACAGTACAAGCAATAGGAAGACGGCAGGATTACATTTTTAGCTTGAAGGAATGTGCAACGAATCAGACATTTCCGCTAAGCCTTCTCCAGCTCTCTGGGCCTGTTTTCTCTACAGCTATAAAGAGCCATTGGGTTTAAGGAATACGATCATATGGCGTTAGCTCCGAGGAAGCCCTGTGTTGATCGCTAAGAAAGAGGTCAAAGACTATTAAAGATTCAAATGAGATAATCATTCCGTAATAAACTCTTCTAAGATTGTAACATTAGGCCACTGAAAAAGAATCTGGTGAGCAACTGTCAGGTTTCCAAAACAGCCACCAGTATTTACACTAGAAGCAATCAAGCATGTGTCCAAACCCATCTTCACACGAGTATGCCGAGACCGAAATGGCACCCACGGTTTGGGCAAAAGGACAGATCATTTCCCTGTAATAATGAGGTTGAGGTCAACGCTAATTAACGCGGATATATTTGGAAGCTGAAGCAGGTGTTTTAGAAAAGGCTGCCCTTTGATGAAATGCTGGTTCCTCCCCCCCACCACCAGGGGCACAAAGAGATGAGCCAGCTCGTTCCCTGAACGGTTGCTGGGATGCAGCCACTGGTCCTCAGGCTTGTTCATGCAAGAGCCGTGTCAGGCTACTTTCTAAGGTCACCTAGCGTTTAGGTCCAAGATTCTCTCACATCTCATGGCCAGGGAATGGCCGACGTGGGAAAGTTACCTCTGTCTGTATTACTTAAGGTCTAGATCAGCAGTATTCAAGCTTGCAATCCCTTAGGGGGTCAAAAGACCCTTCACAGGGGTTGCATATCCAATATCCTGAATATCAGCTATTTATATCACAATTCATAACGGTAGCAAAATTACAGTTATGAAGTTGCAATGAAATAGTTTTAAGGTTAGGGGTCACCCCAACATGAGGAGCTGTCTTACAGGGTCACAGCGTTAGGAAGGTTGGGTACCACTGGTCTAGATGCACAAGACTGACTTAGCTCTACGTTTCCTTTTCCAGATCCCAGTATCTTCTCCACTGGGCCTTTGGCATGGGGAAAAGGTCGTCGGCTAACCTTATGTCCATTTAAAGATGCTCAGGGCAGAAAAGGCTGGAGAGAACCAAAGGGAAGGTTGGACTAGTCTTTGTTCTCCTTTGGGCCTTTTAAAAATTCTCTTAGAACAGATGAACTCATGTTTTCTTGCAAACACTTTTTTATGTTTATCCAAGAACAATGGGTATGTGGGGAGGGAAGTCAGAAAATCCTAGGATGCAGAATTTGATAAAGTGTGTTTGGGGAGGGAAAGTCTCCCCATGCCCTTGCTGTATCTCAACACTCAGAAGCAGGACCACAGTCAGAATGGGATGCTCACTGGGCCAATAGTACCACTCATGCCCCGATCACTCAGTGGCTCACTTGTTCTCCTTTGGAATTTGTCTGGCTTCAGATGGAGTCACTGCCTTAGATTTCAGCTTCAAGGAGAACCTTTGCCCAACTGGCTAACTCATGGTAGGTGAGATCAAACAGGAGGAGGAGATACAGTGTCTCTGTACACCAACTTCGCCAGTAACTTTGCTTCCCTTTTGATACTATGCATCTATTGGTAAACTGATGAGAACAGATAAATAGTGAATGATTAGCCCCCTTCAGCTTTCAATGGTAGTGCCACTGAACCCCAAATTTAATAATCCATTTTTAGAAGAGAAATGGGCAGCCTAATTTAGGGAGGAAATCAATCTGGCTAAAAAAATAAAAAAGGAGAGCCTACATGCACTAGTGTGGTCACCAAATTTCAAGAACTCTATGTGGATGGAACCCCACAGTTAGTCATAGTGGATCATATTGGCTGGGCTACTATCTACTTACGGCTACGTAAATGACTCAGGAATGCCATGAGGGAAGATTCATGCTAGAGAGAGGACTCAAGGCTTTTCCTTTCAATCTGCTTGTGCATTCTTATACATGGACCAGAGGATGGTTCTGAATACAGCGGGGTGTTTGACCACCGAGGTTTGTCCCTGAGATGTGTGCCTACGTTTTCCACATCACTGTGATATTTGGCTTTGAAATAGTTGGGTGTGGTGTGTGTGCACAGAGCTGGAGTTTAACCTACATCTAAAGCTTACTATATTAGCTGCTTAGCAGTCAAAATTCCACAGTCTTCACTCCACAATCTGGAAGGGGACAGGGAAGATTTTCAGACACCCTTCTTACAATCTAACCAAGCACATACCTTGCAAAACCACTCATTTAACTCCTGAAAAGCTACACCCATAGTTTTGTTTGCCGATGAACAAGGTCCACATTGCTTTAGCATTCCCCTGAGTGAGCCTGATCCCAAAAGGTGATCTTTCTCACTTCCCAAGAGCAGTGTGGGAACAAGACCCCTTTGAGCAAACACTGGACAGCTGGGATTTGCCGAAGGAGGAGGTGACACCTTAGAGCTCTTTGAATGGATGAGAGCATCAAAGTGACGGTGGATTCTGAGCCAGGTGCCCAGCCTAAGGGACAGAAGCAACAGCTCCCTGGCAAGCCCTGGTGAGGCCCGACAGGCTTGATAGAGTTTAATGAACATGGCATCACCCAGGGAGGAAAGACGGCAGAAGATAAGAAGGAAGATAAATCAGAAGGCACTAATGAGCCCCTTGAGACCTCTCAGAAACACCTAGTACAGATTTTCTTGAAATACGAGAGTCAAACCTGCAAACAGAGTGGGAAGTTGGATATGAAAATGCTTAGTTAGCATAGAAAATGTAAATGATTGTTCAAAGGATAGTGCCAATTATATCCTTACTGAATCCACAACATTTGTCCTGAATCCACAGAGGTTTCCATAGGGGATGTCAGGCTAAGATGCCCAACAGGTTTCTTGGGAATGACTTCAAAGCTGACCTGAGGAACCCACGTGAGTTCATAGTGACTTCATCTGGGAGGCAAGATGCCGTGGAAAGTGTGAGCCTTTGAACCACCTGGAGAATATTTCCACAGCGATTGAACCGCCTGGAGAATGTTTCCACAGCGCATTTTCCCCGGGGCCCGCTCTAGCTTAGTGAATCTGAACTTCTGGGTATGGGACTGAGAATGACTGTGGGACCCCAGACAGTTCTAACGTGCCCAGCTTGCCCCTTCCTCACCCCAGTGGAGAACTCATTTTCTTTATGATGCACTGATATCCAAGGAGAAAGGGTTATAAGAATAGGCCAAGGGAGAGAATCGTTTATAAGGAAGAAGTCAAGTCAGGTCTGTTGTAGGTTTCTGTCCCACTCAGACTTCTGAAATAATCACACAGAAACCCTATTATTTGCAATACTGTTTAGCCAATAACTTAAGCGTATTTCTGGCTAACTCTTATATAAAAAAAACTAGCCCATCTCCTTTAATCTGTGTATCACCATGTGGCTGTGGCTTACCAGATAAAGTTCCATCCCGAGCATCTGTTTCTGGTGGGGCTACATGGCTTCTCCTTAAGTCCACCTCCTTTCTCCTAGCGTTCAGTTTCGTTTTCCCCACCTACCTACCCTATCAGGCCAAACCAGTTTCTTTATTAACCAATGGTATTCACAGCACACAGAGGGGAATTCCACATCCCACGTGAACAAGTGGACAAAGTTTATATGGACATTATAAACAAGCTTCAGAAGGTCTCTTATTAATGCACATGCCAGAAATATCTCGTTTTTCTTCTTTTTTTTCATAAAATATCTGGGTTGAATTTGTTTGGTTTTCTGCACTTTCTCATTAGCCTTGAAATTAAAGTAGGTACAGATTTCTCAGACTCCCATGCAAGCAAACAAACAAAAATAAATAAATAAATAAATAAATAAATAAATAAATAAATAAATAAAAGAAACTGCCATGGAGGGAAAGAAAGGGTTAATACTCATGTGGCCTGAGGGTGGTAGAGTTAGGATTGAGCACACATCTGCGTGGTTTTTATGATTGCAAAAATATAATGAATCATGTCGGGGAGATATGAAAAAGAGTAAGTTACTGTATTTAAGACAACATCCAGACACTACGCAGAGCAGTGTGCCCACAATCAGGAGCAAAGCCGAGGGTGAAGACACTGTGAAGGAGAAATACTGTATTTGTTCATGTTACTGGCGCATGGGAAGGGCACCGGGAGCTTTAAAGGGAACAAAAGAGCAGACAGAAGCAAGCAAGCAAAGAAAGACGTGAATGAGCGAAGTCTATCTTTGGCAAAGGCACGGAAGTCTTAGTTCGCATCTAAGGGTTACGGTTTTTTTTTTTTTTTTTTTTTTTCTCAACGAAGTCGACCATCAGGCCCGATGGTTTGGGGAGTGAGAGGGAGGTCCCAGGAGCAGAAAAGATTCCTCAGGCATCCGCTGTAGTGAGTCGCCTGTCTAGGCACTGCGCTGAGGTCTGTCTCAGTCCAAAGTCCGGACTTCCTGTGGCTCCAGAGGCAGCGTTCCTCCTCTTTCCCTCCGCCGCGTTGTCTGATGAAACCCTGACTACCTTTCTGTTAAGTGACCCCCTTGAAAAGAAATGTTTGTCGTAATTAACGTGATGGATACCGGAGACGCGCCAGCTGTTTACATTAAACTAGATTGTTTCCACTTCTCCGCAGCCATCTCTCTGCTTCCTGGCTGCGCCCTGGAGGTTCTGTGTGGACAGGATCTGCGATCCTTTTTGCCCAATGGAAACCTTTGTTGGGAGGAGTCCCTTACTTTCTAAAGAGAGATCTTCTTTTCTCTTCTTCTCAGATCCAGGCTGTTATTTGATTCTGACAGAAGCCAACATGGAGGACAAAATTTCTGTACCTGTCACCTGAGGCTTTCATCACACAAAACATAGGCTCTCTAATCTGAGCCGTCTTCTATCCACAGAATCTGCTAGACTTCCGGGGGCTGAGTTTCGTTGCCCAGCCAGAGTCGGTGTCCACACACCATCTGTGTGAGAATAACCCTGTTTTCCCAGCTACAATCCCACAAGAGAAACTCCATCCAAAACATGCTAAAGAAAGAGCCTGCAGGTGGTCAGGGAAGTGTGCAGTAATCCTTGGTTGATTAATTTAGGATCCTTCGGAGACGTGGAGATCTCCAGGCTGCTGTTTCGGTCTAGATGCTGCAATTTCCACCATCTGAGACCCCCACGACGCCTCATGTTAATTCATCTCCAGACAAAGTAGAAGTATTACTGCCTCGCCAATAAAAAGGGCTCCTGTCTAGGATAGAAACCTTGAGAACAAAGCTGGAATAACGTTCAAAAGAACAAGTGTTTGGAAAATTGCAAAGTCGTACACACCGTGCAAGCTCTTGTCTATCTGTGGATATTTTGAACGCCTACCCCTGTTTTTACTTCTATGTTATATATAACCAAGAAAACAGACCCTTCTGACTTTAATTTCTGGTAAACAAAAGAGCTGTTTACCTAACATCTGGCAAAACAAAAACACCTGTGAACTGTGTTTTGTTTTGTTACTTCATCAAGTAAGTGTGTCTATCTTAGGAATTAACCTTTTGATAAAAATCCAAAGAATAGGCTTTTAGGCCATATTTTTTGTTGCTATTCATCAGCTCTGCTATTATAACATGAAACATGAGGAGCGTGTAAATTAATGAGCATGGTTGTGTTCAAATTAAACTTTATTTACAAAAGTAAACAGTGGGCCAGATTCAGTCTATGGGCTATGGTTTGCCTTCCCCTGGTATAAAGTATTTACAATCTAAACTGTGGACAGATGCATTTACAGTCTAAGAATGGACAAATGAATTCTTGAACACAAACCATTTGCTTATGATTAGAGGAAATACAGAACACAATACCTGCTAGGTTTTGGGCTAAAGCTAGCAAGCATTGTCTAATTGTCTACTGTCTAATTAGATCCCTATTTTGTGGTGTGAGAAGCTAGACTCAGAAAATTTAAGTAACTTACTGAAGAACACAGAACAAAGTTATCAGAGCCTGCAGTCTTTTTTCCCTGAGAGTTGCAGTGTGCCACAACAGTCGTCCAGAAGACCCTGGCACTGTAGGTCAGTGGGTCTCAACTTGGGGGTCATGACCCTGTAGGGTCAAACAACCCTTTCTCAGGAGTTGCCTAAGCCTATCAAAAAAAAAAAAACTCAGATGTTTGCATCACGATTCATTAACAGTAGCAAGATCTCAGCTACCAAGTAGCAATGAGAATGATTTTACATGATTGGGGGCCACACAACAGGAGGAACTGTATTAAAGGGTCACAGCATTAGGAAGGTTGAGAACCGCTGCTCTAAGTGACATCTGTGGAGCATCGCTTAGACAACCTAGTGCTCACGACTCCTGGCGTTCTTTATGTCTTCCTCGGCGTTGAGGCTAGGTGTGCACAGTCTCCCGGAGCCTGCATCCGGGCCTCAGTCCTGCTGTTTGCCACAGCGTCCAGACTGGTCTCTGGACCACATCACATCTGCTAAACAAGCATGATGATTTTAGTACCCCATAAAGCGGTGTGCAGATTATGTGAAATGCCGGACCAGCGTATGATGTCTGATGCTGTTCCAAAACAAAAGGGGCGTCCTGGCCAAAAGAGGTGCCTCATGCATGTGGCGACTGACAAGACCTGTATTCTGAGAGAACAAGGAGGGAGGAAGAAGGGAAGAGAACAGAAATACTAGCAGGGGAGTTGATCAAGGAGATAAAATGTAGACCATAAATGAATGACAAGAACGTGGTAAAGGCAGTGCTTTGTGCGTGGCTGTATGTACTCATGTGTGTTCAGGTGCATGCACACATGTGTATGTGTACATATTGAGGCCAGAGGTCAGTGCTGGAGGTTGTTCATCAGCACCCATCCACATTGTCTTTTTGAGACAAGGTCTCTCTCTGGTTTTGAGCCTGCCCAGTATGCGATGCTGGTTGGCCAGAGAGCCCCAGGAATCCTCTTGTCTCTGCCCTTCCACTTCTGCGATTACAAGTATGTGCCATTATTTCTAGTGTTTCATATGTGTGCTAAGAATTGAACTCAAGTCCTCACACTTGTACAGCAAGCACATTACCAATGGAGCCATTCCCCTGCCTCAGAGCAGGGCTTGGAGATACTATATACAGGGTAAAGAAAGAATGGCTGTTCTCATAATCCCATTTATCACGAAGCAATTTTAGCTTCCCACTCCCTGTCATTTTGCATCTATCTTTTTTCCTCCCGTGTGTTTTGGAGACATGGCATGTGTCTCCCAGCGTTCTCTGTAAGTGCTGAAATAATAATCATTCAAACTTCACCCAAGATCAGCGAAGGGAGACCTGTTTTGTTTTACGACTTCCAAGTGCCCCAGGAAAGACCCGCGGCGCCTCCAGCGCTTCCAGGCTGCCCTCTTGCTTGCCTGCTCTGGGGTGCTCGGGCTTCCCACTCAGACTCCATTAGTGCTTCCTTGGGCTCCTGTGGCTTGTCTGTGATACTCTACTGCAGGGTGTAGGAACCAACTAGACACCGCTGTCATTCCCCTTGGTCCACACGGTCCAAGGCAGCTGTGTCTAACACACTAAAATGCTTAGGGTCATGCAAGAGAATTTCCGTGTGAAAAGGGGATTCTGCGACCAAGTGCCTGGCAATGCTATGCCCAGGATCCATCCATTCAGTGTCTCTGTCCTGAAACCCTAACGAGCTGCTGTGACAAAGGCAAAATGGCCCAAGTCAGCACAGTGACAACATTGTGAGCTCTGGGAAGGCAGGACTTCATCTGTCATCATTACTGTCCCTTCTTCCTCTATGATAGCGCTTCAGCACACAATAGGGCTCCATCTGTCCCTTCTTTACCTGTGACAGCCTTCAGCACACAGTAGGGCTCCATCTATCACTTCTTCACCTGTCACAGCACTTCAGCACACAGTGGGGTTCCATAAATGTACTGAGGGGGTTGTAAGGGTCAGCAATGCTCACAATGAATTCTAATTCTAATATTGAACAGAACACCGTTAGCAACTGAATGTGGGTTATTCTGATGATTCATAATTTCTCTAAAACTATTGACCTAGTGTCTCGGTTACTGCTGTAAAGAGATTCCATGGCCACAGCAACTCTGAGAAAAGAAAGCATTTAATTGGGCCTGGCTTACAGTTCAGAGGTTCAGTCCATTGTCATGAAGGCAGGAAGCATGGCGGGTGCCCAGACAGACTTGGTGTTGGGGAAGGAGCCAAGAGTGCTACATCCAGATCTGCAGATGACAGGAAGAGAGAGGAACACTGGGACTAACTCGAGCTTCTGAAACCTCAAAGCCACTGATACCCCCCATGCCCCAGATCCACTTCTTCCCACGAGGCCACAGCTGCAATAATGTCACTCCCTTGAGTCTGTGAGGCCATTTTCATTCAAATTACCACGTTTCACAAATAGGCTTGCAGCCATATCATAATGCAAAATGCATTTATTCCAACTTCAAAAGTCCTCATAATCTTTAATATTATCAATACTGTTTAAAAGTTCAAAGTCTCTTCTGGGATGCATGACCATCTCTTAACTGTAATCTCCTATAAAATCCAAATTAAAAAGCAGATGACATACTTCCAACATACAGTGGCACAGGATATATGCTACCATTCCAAGAGAAAGAAAAGGGAGCAAGAGCGGAAACACTGGACCAAAGCAAGACCCCCAAATCATCAGGGAAAACTCCAAACTTGCATCTCCATGCCTGATGTCAAATTCTCTTCAGATCTCCAATTCCTTTTTTCCTTGTTGACTGCAGCACACTTCTTCACGGAAAGAGATTCCACAACCCCTTTCTTCTATCCTTGACTCTAAAGCCAGAACCACATGGCTGAAGCTGCCGAGTTCTGTTGCTGTCTGGGGCTGGAACATGGTCCCCTCATTCATTGACATCTTCACCGACTCTCTGTGTTTGATGATTTCCTTCACTGCCTAAACTTGACCATCCAGGAATCCAGTTTGTGGACTGGGCTGGCCTCAAACTCAGAGACCCGAGAGCCTCTTACTTCTGAGTGCTGAGATTAAAGGTGTGCAGCACCGTGCCTGGCCCTAAGCTTTTCTTTCGTTCCTTTTTATAAATCAGAAGCTTAGCTGGGTGGGATCTTGCTCCGAGGTCACCACTCCCTTTATCTGACTTAGCGTAGGGCTTTTCTTCCATTTGTTCACACTTCCTGTTCCCCTTCATGACTCAGACTGTACATTCTGTATTTTTCCTTCCCTGGCTTGCTCCTTTTCATTATTGATTTGCCCAAGTGTAGCTACCAAGACTGTTTGGACATCTCCTCTCCAAAGCTGTTAATCTACAACTCTTCAGTTTAGCCTCAGATAGATTTTTGGACGAGGGCTTAGTTGACTACAAAATGACCGGCTTGAAATATGTGACTATTTCTGTGGCTCTTGAACTTCTGGCCAAATACCACCCAGGACGGTTGTGCAGATCTGTTTCCTCAACCTAATGTTGGAGGAGGCCGCTTGTTGGTTCCTGGCTGCTCAGCCCCTAAATAATCACACAGAAACCATGTTATTTAAATCATTGCTTGGTTCATTAGCTCTAGCTTCTTATTGGCTAACTCTTACATATTAATTCAACCCATCTCCACTAATCTGTTCATCACCACCAGGTCGTGGTCTACCAGCAAAGTTTTAGCACGTCTGTCTCTGGCAGTGGCTCCAAGGCTTCTCTTGACTCTGCCTCCCTTTTCCCAGCATTCAGCTTAGTTTTCCCTGCCTAGCTCTGTTCCCCTATAGCTCTGCTATAGGCCCAAAGCAGTTCCTTTATCTATCTATGGTAATCACAGCATTCAGAGGGAAATCCCACCTCAACCTAAGGCAGAAATGTGCTTGCTTCATCAGCCCTTACTCAATGTTAAAGGACATCTCTTATCTTAGGGCCAGCAAGAAAGCTCAGCAGGTATGATCATTCATCTCCAGACCTCATGATCTGGGTTACATGCCCAACGGTAAAAGAGAAAATCAGCTCCCACAAATTGTCCCCTGACCTCCCCCGACTGACACACAGTGGCATGTGCACCCTCCATCCCCCCAATAAATGCACACAGTTAAAAATTGTATTCTCTTAACCTCGTAGATGAAAAATAAACTGTCACTATTATTTTCCATTATGCTCCTTTGATTACTAGCAAATTAATGAATTTTTCGGGAGCCAGGTTAGCGGCTATCACTTCTGGCAACCGTAGGTTCTACAGCTATTAATACGCGTGAGCTTTCTGCATGTAATTTCCTTTAAGCCCGGTGCCCCCACTGCTCAGCAGAAGGCCGTGATGGATTACGCAGCCCAAGCTCCTCCATATGTTTGGTGCTTATTATTGAGCCCAACTACTGAGCAAAGAAAGACATAATTAGCCTTTTTGGGAATTATTTTAAGCCTTCAGCAGTAAAAAGGCCTGAAGTTGATTTATTCCCCAGAATCTATTTGTATTCGGTGCCTTTATAAAAAGTCTAGTCAGACTAAATGACCAGGCATGTTTTCAACCTTCGAAGATGGAATTTCTGGGTTCTAGGAGACAGTCCAAAATAATCACCATGGCACGTCTCTCAGATAGCAGTTGAAGACAAAAGATTGAATCATTTGGAAGGAGACAGAACCATTGGGGCGTTCATAGAAACAATACGAGTTGAATTCGTCTCGAGTTCCCAGCGGTTGGGATGGAGGGGCTGATTTCTGCCTTGAGGAAGCTGTGAGCTCTGCAGAGGGCTGAGCTTAGCCCCTGGTGCTGTTGAGAGGCTTTGGAGAATGCTCGGCCCTAGACACATCTCCTCCTTCGACTTTATCAGGAAAGCTGCTTCTGCCGGTCATTACCCTAGGCAGGACTCGAATCTGGACTTCCCAAACAAAACACGCTGTCTGGTTCCGAAGCGATCTCACACATTGCCGGGCTTCCAGAAGCTTTGTTGTTCTCTGACAGGAATGGATTTCTACCCCAGAGGCCCCAGCCGCACACTGTAATTCCCAGTCCTACCCTCTACCGAAATTGTTGTCTGGTTGATTGTGTTCGTGTGCGCCCTTAGTCATTGATGGCACATTTGGAGATAAAGTCCCGAGGTTGTCACGGGTCTGCACATACTGACATAGTTCTCAAACGCAGAGATGACAAACACCATGCAGATGTTCCCAGGACAGTCACCCAGGCCGCTTTTGGCATTTTCACACACGAGCAACCAAACACATCGGCTCTGGAAATAGATACAGCTTGGGCTTCACTGACTCTTCCTTCCAAGCAAAAGTCGGGGGCTGAGATGAATCAAAACCAGAAGCTGGTTACTTTGAAAGATTACAGAATGCTAAACTGGTCCAAAATGGTTCCCATTCTAGCAAAAGTAGCCTACTGGGGGGAAGCCAGGGAGGAAGAATAGAAAAAGAACCCGGGGACATCCCTGGTGAGAAGGTCACCTGTTTTTAATGAGTTCTCAGGCAAATGTTCGTTGATTAGCATTCGCCTGTGCTGAATGAGTAACTGAGAGCCTACACACGCGAATGAAAGACTAGAACGTTTTACAGTTCTGTGTTGACTAGGTTTGGGTTGCAAGCTGCAGTAGTTAGCACTCCTGGCTCTGTGGCACGGAGCTCCCGTTAGGGGCTTAGCCCTGTGTTAAGTGTCCCCTTGCCTCTTCTGTAGGTCAGCACCATGAAAAGCAGTGTATTTTCCGTGTGGTCCTTCCACTGGCTGGTCGAAGTGAGACCCAGGCAGTCAGGGACCTCGTGCGTGCCAGCTAACACCAGCCCAGCACTTTCCCGACATTATGGCGGAGATGTAATCAAAACGGGAACCAAATGAGCTGAAATAATGAATTTTGGATCATTGCAGAGTTTCTAAAAATCACTTAAACTGGCTGTGGAGGAATTATTCTCGTGCCTATGACTCCCACAGTAAAAATAGACATTAAGAGGACAGATGTGTGAGAGGCACTTTTCACTCAAAAACATCATTAGGATGGCGAGAACATGATGCACTTACTAATTGTGTGATGTCTTCGAAATATTTGAATACAGCATTAAAAACATCAATCCGTGTGCTGCCGGCAGGTTCCTGACAGCGAAGAAACTGATGATACAGCACTGGCTAAGGTTTGAGGCAAGAGTCATGGGTGACGCTAAACACGAGCGATCAATCTCCATCGCCTGCTGACTGGCCTTTCTGACCTATTTAAATGAGTCTCCCCTGCTCCCATCCCTTTCCATCCTCCCCACCCTTCCTCCCTTCACTACTGCTTTGAAAGCTCCCAGCATCACGTTGTGGGACCAAGCCACTGCGTGGCCATTAGGCTATTCCCTCTGGTCTTGTACCTTACTTACAGCATCCTTTACACTTCTACAAAGCTCAGTCCAAGTTGCCCGTTCTTCCCCTGGAGACCCGTGTGGGCTCCTCAGAGATGAATGCTCCTTTGCTCCACCCTCTCCAATTCTTCTTCCCCATCTCCTTCCTCTCTATATTTCTCCTTTAATTCCCCAAATGCTAAGTTCACGAGGACTCATCACCTGGACACGACCATGCATGGAACTCTTCGCGGTTTGTCTGCAGTCACAAACTCTATGAGAAGATTAGGCAAGACTTCCAAGCCTCACACGGGTTCCGAGTGATATCCACGAAACCCATCGTTTGCACCCACAAGATACACCAAGCTCTAAAGTTTCAGGAGCTTATGAAATAGGTATAGCGCCCAGGAGAAAAGCTGTGAAAGAGCTCCTCAAATAGAATGTGAAAAATAAGCTGGGTGGTGGTGGCGCACGTCTTTAATCCCAGCACTCGGGAGGCAGAGGCAGGCGGATCTCTGTGAGTTCGAGGCCAGCCTGGTCTACAAAAGCTAGTTCCAGGACAGGCTCCAAAGCTGCAGAGAAACCCTGTCTTGAAAACTCAAAATATATATATAGTGACTCCTCCACCCTTCTAAGCTTTGCCTAATTTGTGAGGATAGCTAGAGTCCATCTGCTCACTGTAGTAAGCAAACAAGGCAGTGAACACAGAGCTTGTTTGTGAGGAAACTATGTAGCAAACCACAGTGGCTGTCAATTTTGCTCCATAGAAAGCTCTGCCACATAGTGGTCGCCAGGTTAAATACGGGTTGCCTTTCGGTCTCCTGTGTCTGGAATCCTTCCTCTCCAGCCATCCCACTTTCTTCTTCTTAAAAGATGCCATCTCCTTGTCCACAGGAGTGTACATGTGCCCAGTTCTCTCATTCTAATACACTGTTCCCATATATATACACACATACATACAGTGCAGCCAGGACTTCCAGATGAAAGTTTAACCTTTGGGTTTTGATTGCTAACTGGGACTTTCTCGAAGCCACATTCCTTATCACAAGATAATGAGGTCCCCGAGGCAAAGGGAAGAAGAAATAGCAATGAACAGAAGGGACACAGACCACAGCAGCTTCAAGTCCCCATTTAGAGTTTCTGAGACCCTGGTTCCTTTAGCCTCTGTGCAATGCAGTATCTACCCCACATGGGAGGGAACTGGCCCGGTCTTCCTTTCCAGTTCATCAAGCTAACTTGATGGTTTCCTGTTGCTCGCCACACTCAGAGAGCTCTGGTGCCAGAGTTTGCCGTTTCCTTAAGTGACGTGCGTCAGATCAGGAGGGTTTTTAGGATCCTATGAACACAGTTTATCTACTCGCTCACTGGGAGATCATTTTGGCAAACGAGAACTTTGCTTCTTGTTTCTCTGGTCTTGGGTTATCTCCTCTGTACTTTCCAAGATCTTAAAGTCAAAGGCCTCATTTTATAAATGAAAACTGTCAACAAGAAGGAGTTGAGCAACTTGTTTTAAATCATATGGCATAAACCCAGGCTTTGAATCAATTATTATATATTGACGTTAGGGAAATTAATTTAATGCAAGTACAAGATACTAAAAAAAATGAGGAAGACAATGTTTTATGTCAAAAAACCCTAATCTAGTCAATAGGGGAATGTAAATGCTTACATTGCTTTTATGATTATTGATTGTAGCCAATCACGGTTTGGAAAGACTGTCTCTATGACTGTCTTGGCAACCACAACCCTGGTCATCTTTCTTCCCCGTCACTTTCTGAAGCACGGGTCACTAGGCTGAGACTAGGACCCAGCCTTCCCAGTCATAGAGATGGATCCAGGAGAGAGTGGCTCGCGGCCTTGTAAAGGACTGACCAGAGATGGCCCGGCAATGAATTCCTGAGATTTGCTGCTGTCAGATGTGGCGAGGAACGCTTGGCTTCCCTCGTTATGGAACTGAGAGGGTTTCTGCCTGCGGTGTTGTCTTACTTGAGGTTTCTATAGCCATGAAATGCCATGACCAAAATGACCAATAAGCAAGTTGGAGAAGAAGGGTTTATTCAGTTTATGCTTCCTCATTGTGTGATCCATCACTGAAGGAAGCCAGGGCAGCCATTCAAACAGGGCAGGATCCTGGAGGCTGGAGCTGACGCCAGGGAGGCTACTGTTTATAGAACTCAGTACCACTCCAGGGATGGCCCCACCCACAATGGGCTGGGCTCTCCCCCATCAATCACTAATTAAGAAAATGCCTGCAGTAGGATCTTATGGAGGTTCCTTCCTTTCAGACAACTCTGGCTCGTGTCAACTTGACTTAAAACTAGCCGGCATACATGCCATGTTTTTGTATCAATGCTTTTTATCAAATGGGGGGGGTCTATGAAGTCTCTATTTTCAGTTGTGGAAAAACACACTAATAAGAAAGGGAAGAAGAGAGAAAGAGAAGGAGTGGGTGTGTGATAGAGAAACAGGAGGAAAGATAACAGGCATGGTCTTTGGATCTCTCATATCTCCAAGTTCTTCCCATTCTGAGAAGCGACCCATTTTTCTTCTTTTTTTCTGAGAGCCAAAAATTGTTGCAACTTACCAAAGTTGTTCAGAAGCAAATATCTAGATCTTAAAGTTGAAAGAGAAGTTTGGTTGTATTGGTGACACTACCTTTCTTCATTAACTGGGATCATTAAGAATTGTCTGCTTGTAGTCATTGGGGTTAACTCCATTTATAAGTTAAAACCAAGGATGCGTCCAAATCCAGCACATGGTGGGAGGGGCAGAAAGCATTTACTAGCTCCATGCTGTATTCAAAACCAAATCTGGACCCTAAACTTAAATGTAAAGAAAAAAGACTCAGAAAAAATTTCGTCCAAAGGTTTCAGAATAGAAACTCTGGGTGGAGCAAGCTTTTAAAGCAAATCAACCCCAAAACTAAAGAAAAATATTGGCAGATTTGGCTAGAGGAATATTGAAAACTATCAGGAGATGCATGCTTCTACTAGCAACTTAAAAAAAAGCAATGGGATTGGAGAATCTGTTTGCAAAACGTTTAATTATTATAGATTATCATCTATAGTACATAAAAAGTTTCTCTAAATAAGCAAATAACCCCCAGGATGAAAAGAGATAAAACTTATAAATGAGCAATGAGAAAGAGGCGGGGGAGAGAGGAGAGACACAGAGAGAGAGAGGAGAGAAAGAGAGAGACAGACAGAGAGACAGAGAGAGGGGGGAAAGAGACAGAGAGAGACAGAGAACTGATTCTAATCTCTCAGTGCAAGAAACAAGTATAGAACCTTAAAGTAAAAATGTGGAAAATGTAGCTTTTTCTTTGAAAATTTTCGCCTTTGTTGGCAATGCTTTATCCTCCTTTGCAGGCCTGAAGCACTAATATCTGATATTTCTGTCTCATACTCAAGCATACCCCATGGAAATCTCCTTCATGCTACACATCACACACTTTCTATGTCCCTTGAGTTACTGCCTTCAGTATTGTCTTTCCCAGGCTCACCCGAGGCCGGGTCTATTGCTTTTTGTGGGTGTCTGAAACTTACTCTTTTATATTCTAAACCTTCCCTAGAATACATCCGTAGAGCAGACTTTCAATAGATGCTCGGTGAGTGGATAACAAGTATGAGCTAGACTGTCATGGACACAGTTAACATCAATACACAGATTCTGAGGAAAAGTGTCTAACTCTCTGTCTTGTTTTGACTAGAGATACTGATTGACACACATCATTTTATTCATATGAGAAAACGGAAAAACCGATGGAGAAAAATTCTGTATTTTGTCAGATGTGACATATCAACTTCGGTTGTTACTCCTATACACATGTCGTTCCTACAGCGTGACACTACCCAGGTGGCATCTCTTGGGTTCAGTTTCCACGATTCACTGTGGAGAAAGAATGTTCCTCCAGCTGTTGGATAAACACCTCACTGATCCATCATTTCATAAGCTCTGCGGAGGACGGGCAGGAAGATTTACAAGACGGGTGTCAGCGGCTTCAAAGATGAGCCAGCATCTATGGAAAACCCACCAGCCATGATGGGTCAAAAGTCATTTACAGGGTCAGGGAGGTGGTTCTATTGTCAAATAGCTCGCCATATGAAAATATTAGGACCTGAGTTTGGAACCTCGGCATCCACAGGAGAAAGCCGAGAGCGGCCTCAGTGCTGTAAACCTAGAGCTGGCGAGACAGAGAAAGGAGGGTCCCTGGGCTTTCTGGTCAACCAGCCACGTGATTCAGCTAGCTCTGTGCTCAACAATAACCTTGTTTCAAACAATAGGAGGAGAGCGATTGAGGAAGACATCCAGGAACAGCCTCTGATCTCTACACACGTGCATATGTGCCTACACACATGTATGTACACACACACACACACACACTCCTGTGCACACAGAGTCAATGAGGGGTCAGACGATGGATGCAAGTTTAGAAATACAGTCTCCAAGTTCTTATACCCTCACTGGTTGCTTCCTTTGTATGTCTAAGGACATGTACGTCTATGTTACGGTAAGAATCGGCTTCCACCCAAACCTCTCTTCCTGCGTGTAAAATAAAAATGCTAAGTATGGCATGAGAAGGACCCCACTGATGCTCAGGCAGCACTTGAGGGCTTGTTTCTTCTTCTACAGCCGTGTATTCAACCGTGGAGCATCTCGCATGCTGGCGTGGGAGAACTAGATATGACAGTCCCACCCTTCTTTTATGGACTCGCCAATTCTTCCTAGGCA
Organism: Alexandromys fortis; assembly: GCF_014885135.2. Classification (NCBI taxonomy): domain Eukaryota; kingdom Metazoa; phylum Chordata; class Mammalia; order Rodentia; family Cricetidae; genus Alexandromys; species Alexandromys fortis. The sequence goes on along the minus strand of NW_026067986.1, from coordinate 1,818,829 downwards.
CCACCAACTTTGCAAGCATCTCCTTACCTATCAGCACTACCTCGGGTGGCGTCTATAGCAGCTCTGCAGGCAGAGCATGATTAGCCTCGTTTTGCAAATAAGGAATCCAAGGCAGACAGTGGGGTTAATTACCGACAGAACCGGAATTTCTGAGTCTGTGCTATTACCCACCATATAAAGGAGGCAGCAAGGAGGTGTGTTTGTAGGCGTATGTCTACCAGACAAAGTGCTGTCGGATGCACAGATTCGGTGGCAAGTCGGCGGGAGTGGTGGGTCATATTTCATTCATCTCTCTACCACAGAGCCCTAAACACCAGGCAGCACCTTCCACTTCAGGGGTCATTCTGCTGTGTTTTAAAGTCCCAGCTCCCAGGATTAATTTAGCAGTAAATAATTTGATGTAGAAGTGCTTCCTAATAACAAGTATAAAGTCAAATTCAAGAACCACCGCAAGTGACAATCAGCTCCTGGACCTGCAAGCAGAAGCCATCTGGAATGAATCAGCAGTCTCAACCCCCAGCAGATTAACCCTTGAGGTGTCTTCTGCTTCCCTGCAGCCAGCTAGCAGACAGTGTGTTTGCTTTAAGCCCTGGAAAATGAGCTCGAGCTCATTAGGAAGCCATTTTTAAGAACTGCTTCATTAGCTACAGGATGTTCCCTCGGATGGTACGCGTCAATACAGAAATAAGTTCGAAGACCTCTTGTAGGTGTCAAGAGGAGCCGCTCGCCGGGCTCCTGGCTCGTAGAGCTGGTATCTGTGAAAGCCTAGCGTGAGAGTGACGGGTTTGTCTGAATGTTAGCTAGCCTGGAGACAAACACAGCTGAGTGATTTATGCCACCAATTTTTAAAAGAACATTGCCTCTGTGTTCTTGCTTTATCTGTTCTGCATCCATTCCTATGCCCACCCCTCTCCAGGTGGAAACCCCAAATTTGCATTTCTTTTATATTTCCCTCCTCAGCAGCCTTCCTCTAACTCGGAAGGAACATTAGATTCGCCCCTGGAAGCTGGAGGCAGAGTTCTTGGTACGTTCTGTGCTTAGTTCTGTCAAATGCTTGACCATTGTCACCCGGAGATGAATATTCATTGCTGCTGTTGTTTAAGCAGAAATAGGAGATTTGATCCGGGGCCTTAGGAAGCAGTGGCCAGTGGGGTTTTGCACTGGAGGGCACAGGAGACTCTGTGCATGCTCCCGGTGCACCCGAACTTTGCAGACAGTACATCAGAGGCAGGGGTTTGTTCCCCATCTCTTCTCATTTCTATCTCAGTAGAAGAGATACGATCTTTTGTCTCCTTGTTTTTATTAGGAAGGACTCTCTCTCTCTCTCCTCCCCCCCCCCATAAATACAAATCTGGCTGGGCTACTAGGGTGTCAAATGGCTAAAGAATTTAATCTAAAACAGGTTTAAGTATAATCCTATGAAATGGTCTTCTGTGTCCTTTGAAATGGCCATGAGCTAGGAACCTGTCCCCGTTGAAAGTCACTCGGCCTTGCACAGAAGGAATTAGGCCCCTAGGTATGGCTGGCCTGGGGGGATCATGCTTTATGTCGTATTTGTGTTTGTTCTGTTGAGCCCTGTTCCAAGACCATCTCCTTCCCCTACTAGCGTCCCCGATTGAAGAGTTTTGAAACCCTCTGAAAAGTGCAAAGGCTTGTGAAGTAACTCTGACAGTAAATCAATTAGATTGCGCCCGGCTAGAAAGGCAATCTTCCCATTGGGTTTCTGCATAGTAAATACTTCATAATCAGGGACTTTGTCGTTCTTGTTGACGACCGAATCCCTACTTCCTCGAACAGCAGCTGGCGCTTTGCAGGCATTTAGAACATGTTTTCTGAGTGAATGGGACGGATGAATGACAGCTATTTGGCTAAACTCGAGACACTGACTGTAATACACTGAAGACGGCCGCTCGTTTTCCTCATTAGGACCACATGTGCACAGGACAGACGGGCACAAATGAGCTCTAGCCTCCAGAGCGCTGAAATGGCTCTCCCCGAGCACACAGGTCTGTTGCTGTGGAGACTCCACACTCACACTTGGCCAAGGTGAACCCCATGATGAAGACTGATCATCCACACATGGAATCGTCTGCCCTGTCCTGCCTCAACCAGAGGGTCCTGGCACTGCCACGCTCCTCTGCTGTTTTGTTGATTCGGAGAGGAAGGCTGGAGGAATCTTGAGCAGGTAAGGGCCACCATCATGTTTGCTGCTACCCTGCTGGGAGCTGCTGAGGCTCCTGGAAAACCTTTTCTGGGCGGACGTCCAAGCCAAATGACGAGTATTGACAAGGTTTCATATCTGTTCTGACTGCACAGGTCTTCCCAGCTCCAGAAAAGGACCATATAGAGAGGGTCGGCCAAGAGTCCACGCCTGCCAAGGCAGCGCAAGAGGACGAAAGCCGTGTGCAGCCCTTCCCACTTCTGGTTTCTGTCTCCCTCACTTTAATTTACCTCTCTATCTTTTAAATTCGTCTCTGTTTTTATCTCCTCTGGTTGCCTTAATCTCTTCTTCCCTTGAACTTCTTTTCAGTTTTTCTCTGTTTAGAAAGTCTTCTTCTAAAAATAATTCATATTAACGTTATTTGAGAACTTCTTCAGAAACATTTTTTTTCTACCTACAAAGACTATGAGAAACATCTCTCTCCTGAAACACCACGTTTAAAGAGACTTTTGTCTATTATCTCACTCAAGAGACTGCTCTGTCCCGTTAAGGATCATCAGAAGTACATAATTGTCTATCAGAGATTCTGACTGGTGTGCCGTCCTCAGTGTCGTGATGAAGGTCTACCCCAGCAAAGGTCCCTGCACTCTCATGGTGTTGGTGGCCCTAGAATCCTGGGTCTGAGCAACCTTGTTTAGTTTGTGTTGAGTTCCAGGCCAACCTGGGCTACACGAGACTGAACCCAGCCTCAAAAGAAAAGGAAAAGAAAGAGGCAAAAGAGGGTGAAGACTTGGATAACAGGATACTCATGTCTCGTCTTCCATAGTAGGCATTGGGGGGGGGGGGTCATGTGACCTAATAAGCACCTTACCTTCTTAACGAAGTTAAGCCCACTGATATGAAAAAATGCTCACCTGTTCTGGACAAACGTGTGGAGACATTTGTCACAGAAAGCAAACCCAAATAGAGTTGTGTCACTTGAATGCATGTTTTCCAGCGTGGTTCATTCTAAAGGACAGTGTGAGGTAGATACAATAGGTACAGTAGACAGTAGATACAATCCAAAAAGTCCTATTGCTACACCAAATTAGCTTGTTGAAGATTGTTTAAAATGTACATAATGTCTCTCATTCATCAGGATTCATGATTTTAAAAAAAAATACGAATATGATCATCTTCACTCACCAACCCAATACTCTTCGCTCCCAATCATTCTGATGGAAAAAGATACTGGATAAGAGGTAGATGGTTGCTGGTTTCAAAACATAGTCTGGCCATGTGACCTACCTCATCTGCATAATAGGATCCCCAAAGAAAAGATACGATGGGGAATATCTACTTCGATCACAGCAACCTGCCTTTGGATAAAAGTTCGAATCAGGCTGTTTCCGGGCTGCTCTCCTGTCCCAGTGAAGCCGTGAGCTCGTGCTTGGGCCCATTTGTCAACACTTGTTTGTATTATCACAGTTAGAATGCAAAGCTGCTCCACTCAGCACACGCGATGAATTTTGTGGGAGCTTCATGTAGGAAAGTCACTCTTGAGTCTGCGTTTGTTGATTGGTTGGTTTCTGAGCAAGAAAGCATAGTACCCAATGGTCAATTAGAAACGCCACTGCCTAGGGCCAGCAACACGGCTCAGGAGGTAAAGGAGCTGGCGGCAGAGGTTGGTGATCTGGATTTCACCATCGGAGCCTGTGTGGTAGAAGAAGAGAATTAACTCTGACCACCAGAGAATTCCCCTCTGGCTGCCACATTCATGCCATGGCGTTCACGCCCCATCCCACACAACAAGAAAATGTAAAGATTGCTTTTTTTGAAAGACACTCTCCTTAGCCCATGTGACATACTTGTGGGCTGAAGTAAGACTGGACAGTTTCCCTAAGTTCTCTGACTGAATCCTGCGTAGCTGTTGGTATTTGGCCTTCATAATACAAATAGTTATAGCTTACTAGACTTTCCCCAAAGAACAAAAGCCTTGGATTTTATTTCAAAGTTATTATTAATAGATTTATATATTATATTTGAATCACAGTAAAGACTAAAAGAATTTATAGAAATATATTTTTATTTCCTTTTATTATTTTCTGTAAAATGGGGATAATAATAATAGCTACCCCAGAGGGTGGTTGTGAGAATTACGTGATTTAGTACAAATAAGGGATGTAGAACAGTTCCTGGCAGGCGGTAGCAACCCCACAAATGTTGCATATTATAATAGTTTTAATAATTGCCAACAGAATAAACAACATTGCACAGTAATAGATAAAGATACGAATTACCAGACGAACTATGCTTTATGAATCTGCTAGATCATTCATGAAAAGAACACAGTTTTTAAAAATATAAGTAAAACTCTTCTGCTCAAAGATGTGCAGTCTGTGGTCCAGCAGCTTCTTTCTGCGCTGGAAACTCGTAAGAAATGCGGATGATCAAGTTTCAGCCCCAAATTTACCCAGGGAGGCCCTGCATCTGACCAAGGTGCCCAGGTCATCCTTTAGACACAGCACACTCTTCCAAGTCTCATTTGCTTGTAAGAGGGCTTTGTCTCCAGGCTGGAGTACTGCATGCAATGTTAATATGTTGCATGCTATGTTAATATGTTGTGTGCAATGTTAATATGTGCGTGCTATGTTAATATGTGCGTGCTATGTTAATATGTTGTGTGCTATGTTAATATGTTGTGTGCAATGTTAATATGTTGCGTACTATTTTAATATGTTGCGTGCTATGTTAATATGTTGCGTGCAATGTTAATATGTTGCATTTTATTTATTTTATATTTATATATTTTATATTTATTTATATATATTAAAATTTGACTTTGGAAGCATGCATGTTTCTTGACTAGTCTCTCGACATTTTGTAGGAAGGGTGACATATAAGCAGACCAGCTGTGAGCTGGATGTCCCTCACTGTTACCAGAACAAAGGGCCACAGCACTGCTCTCCATGCTACAGACCTCATCCCCACCACACTCAGTTCACGCGGCTTCCTTTCTCTCACCGCTTTGCCTCATAAAAGGGGAGATGGGTTTCTGCTCCTCAACACCCAGTCTTCTTCTCTTATGGGAGACCAGCTCTTTCTAAGGTATCTAGAATAGAGGCAAGCTGCCCCCATCTGCCTTGAATCACCCACCTGCTTGCATACCACCCCACCCAAAGTGTGGTCATCATATTCTCTTCTCATTCCACTTTCAGATTGAAACAGAACACACAGCAGTTACCAGAACACGCATGGATGTCCTCTATCACCTCCTCCACGGAAGGCATGAACAAAACGGTACTAGCATGCTAGCTCCTGATCCGAGGGAGTCATAGTGTTTTACAGCATCAATGTCATGTTGTATCATATGCATGGCACATACCATACATAAGTTACACTAACACAAACACATATACCACTTCATGCCATATACATGTGTGTAGCCTGCATACCACACTCAATACAGATACCGTCACAGGAGGGATGTCATCACACACATATTCTTCACACCCACACACATGCTGTGCACACACACTTATCACACCACAGCACACACATAGGCTGTAAACACATTGCTATATGCACAGATGCACATGACTGGCTCCCTACAGAGAGCATGGATTCTCAGAAAACGCATGACATAAATCGGTGTTTCTCAAACCAAGATCCATGAATATACTCTTCTTTCTTTCATAGAAAGCATCCCCCCCGCCGCAAAAAAAGGGGGTTTAAATTTAGAAGTCCTAGTTTAAATGCATAGGAAGTAAAACCCCCTGCCTAATTCCTTGTAACTCTTCAATCCAGCCAGTCCTGCAGCAGCACTATTTTATACGATTGCATTGCGACCCCAAGCACTACCCTGTAATCCAAATGAGCATCCATCTCCTAATGGCTGTTTCCCAGCCACTCTGCCGCCCTCTAAGAGGTTGCTTAATCCCCCAGACTCCAAGCCAAACTCCTCTCTGACCCAGTCTGACTGGAAAAGCAAAGAGCCTTTTTTCCTTTGTTGCCTGGCAGTCCACAGTGGAGTAGCCCAGGCTACTGGGCTGTCTGGGGTCTCCTCACTCCTGAGGAGAATTAGGGACTAGCCCTCCTTGCGGACCACTGTGCTGGGCTGGCCCATCTCCTATCTGGATGCAGAGTTCAACAAAGCACTGATGGCCCCTTGTAGAATTAGAGTGCACTGGAGAGAAGCCCTTTCTTTGTATGCTGTCTCTTTGGGGTCCTTGAACACACTTCCCCACATCCTAAGAGCAAATCATCCATGCTGAAGAGTGTGACAGAAACACAGGACCAGCACCCGGGAGCCTAGCAGCGTGTCTCCTCTTTCCGTCTCAAGCCGTTCAACCTTCCGACAATGCTGAAAAACAGTCGGTTGTTCTTAAGTAGGTAGTGCATAATTCACCGTATGCTTTCTTCATACTATTTATTTTTGAAAACTTATAACCTTCATTGTCCCTGAAAAGGATTCGAGGGGCTTTACAAGGATATGTGGGTAAAATAGCAAGGTAGCATAATTTAGAAATACATGAAAAGACAAAGAGGAAAGCAAAGAAAGGACATAAATGGAGCCAGGGTGCTGCTGGAACATCCAGGCAACTCTCTGAGCCTTGCCCTCTCAGCTCAGAAAAAGAGACTGCTGATTTGTTTTGCATCAAGATATGGTTTAGGGAGGAGAGGA
>NW_026067986.1:1759748-1811912 GCF_014885135.2 Alexandromys fortis | reverse complement strand
GAGAGGAGAGGAGAGGAGAGGAGAGGAGAGGAGGAGAGAGGGGGGAGGGAGAGAGAGAGACAGAGAGAGAGAGACAGAGAGAGAGAGAGACAGAGAGAGGCATAACTCTTCTGGTGAGCAGCGCAATTCCTTCGTATTCCTGAAGACCACTGACTTGCCCAAAATTTAATCAAGGGTGTTGTATAAGTCAAGGACAACTTAATTTACTGTGTGCTTTGTTATTTAAAGATGGATAGATATAATCATCCCGTGCATAGTCTCTGTAAATTAAGAACAAGCACGCTAACGTGTAAAATATTAAAAAATTCAATAAATCAAAACAAGCAGGAATCAATCTATTCCAGTTCCCTGATGTAGTCAGCTAAGCAAGGGGAGGAATCAGGGGTGAGATGGGGTTCGGGAACACACTTCCCGGAAGGAAAGTGTGACTCAGTTGCCACCTTGAGACTCAAGCTTCTGGCTCCAACATGAGTGAGGAGCCTGGCCTGATTCTGATCCAGGCTATTCGACTTAAAGACTGATTTCCAAACAAACCAATATTTGAAGCTAGTCATACACCTCATTTGTCCAGTGGGGAAGGGAGGTGGTTAATAGAAAGTGTTCTGTTTGCCAAGACCTGAAACCACGCAGTCACTCCAGGATCCAGGCAAGATCTCCCTTATCACTCCAGCCTCATGATTTGCTACGCTTCCTTGTAGGTGGAGACTGCTGGTTCATTTCCCAGCCACCCAGACCCTAAATAATCACACAGAAACTGTATGAATTACAACACTGCCTGGCCAACAGCTTAGGCATAGTTTTAGCTAACTCTTACAGCTTAAATGGACCCATTCCTGTTATTCTGTATTTTACCATGAGGCTCGTGGTTTATTGGCAAGGTTCCAGGTGTCTGTCTCCTTCGGGAGCTACATGGTATCTCCCTGACTCTGCCTTCTTTCTGCCTCTATCTCTATTCCTACTTGTTCTATTCTGCACTGTCTTAGTCCTAAGCAGCTTCTTTATTAATCACTGGTAATAAAACATTTTCACAGCATCCAGAGGGGAATCCCACATCACTTCCTGACCCAAGAAAGACCCCCCCAAATATGTGCTCATTCTCTCTCTCTCTCTCTTTCTCTTTCTCTCTCTCTCCTACACACACATGCATACACAAACACACATGCACCATCAGGTGTATGTTCAAACACTCATACATGTACACGCCTTTACGTATATATGCTCACATTTATACCTCCACCGTTACATGTGCACAGCATAGAACAGGTTCCCCACTTCAGTCCTCCATGTAAGCTGTAACCCCACTACCGAGTTCTCCCCTTTTTATCTCTGCTGTCCCCTCTCTCCACAATGAACCCTACTTGTCCTTACAAGTCAACCTAAAGGTCACTTCCTCCTGAAAGCTTTCATCTGGGATCTGGGCTGCCAACATCCCTGAAGCAGCAGGTTTCATAACTTCCCTCAAAGCAGTACACAGAAGAGACGTGTTACCATAATACTCGACTAGCAAGAACTGAAGAGTCTACCGTGTCCGAGAAGAGCTGCCAGGGCCCTCCAACAAACACCAGCTGCCTGCTGCCAAGTCTCTCACTGTTTGAGACCGGTGCAGAGAAATCAGCAGAGATTAGAGAACACCGATGGGCGGCAACAGATGGAGTATTTATTTATTTCAAACGTTTTTGTGCTGGGGAAAGCCACATGAGATGTATATCTTACTTTCAGAGAAGTTTCGGAGAGGGGGGGTAACAGCTGTCGCGCGGTTTCATTCCAGAACCCGTCAGGACGGAACAAACAATATGACGGAGGACAGACGGCCTGAATAGCAGACCCCCAACAATACAGACCAAAGTCAATGGCACTTCATCGTCGCCTGCAACGTCTCAACGTTAAGTGAAATGTTGCCTCCACTGCACGGCGCTGTGACCTTTGGTATTAAATCAGGTCTCATGTTCCATAACCGTGATCAAAATATTCCCAGGCTGCGTTTTTCCTTCCAAATGGGGCCAGAGTGCTTTCAGAAAACTGATGGAATCCTTGAAAACCTAAAGATCCCTTTATAGCCTCAGGTGAGCGCCTGCAAAATTTAAGTTCGGCTAACCCACCTGCAAGTGTGGACAGCGAGAGAAAGGCTCTCCCGTGGGCTCCAGCTGGGGGTTCCGTGCTGAGTCAGAGTGCATGATGCTCTTACTGAGCCAGCACCGACAGACAGGCTTTGCGCTGACCCAGATGTCTGAGACACTGACTTCCGCCATTCCTAAGCCGTAGGTGGCTTGCCCTTTAAAACGTCACTCAACGGCTATTTTTTTTTTTTTTTCTTAACCAAGAGGAAAATGGACTTTGTTTCTAGGGGTTTCATCATTGTAAATACAAAAATAGCTACCAAGGATCATACACAATTCTCTTTAAATGCCACGTCTATGTATCTCCACTTCTAAACATTTGGTTAGGAGTTTCTGTTTTGTTTATTTTACCTTCCTACCTAGAACCTATTCCGTGGCCTACTGTTGTATTTTCAAACAATGGCACCCAATGTCCTTTCAATGAATGACTTCCTTACTTCTCGGGTCTCTGGTAGGACATCCATAAAACACACTGCCCTTCTCTAGGGTGCCTATGAGTTGGTGAGGCCAGGGTTGGAGATGGTTGGCACTGCCCTGTCCCTGGGCTGGGATCCCGATGAGACAAGCTCCGGCTAGGATCCAGGCATCCATTCTTGCTCTCTCCTGTAGCTTGATTGTCTCCTACCCAGCCTGTTCCCCTGCTGCTCCTCCAGTTTAAAAGGTCCTACTACTCCTTCAATACGTTGCATGTCCTGCTTGGTACATAGGAGGAGGGATGGGGGCTTACAACCAAGGGATTCTTATTTTTAAAAAACTGGTAGCAAGATGTGTTATAAAAGAAAACGAGACTTAGGAGAAAAGAGAGCGCCAACATTTTAGTGTGGCCCGACAGGAGGAGAGGAAGCTCAAACCATGGCCAAGATTGACCCAGGGCGAGGACCACACTGAGGCCATCAGTCTTCACCGAGCGCTGCGGTGGCCTTGACACTGAGTGTTACTGGACCACAGCTGTCTTTGAGTGATGAACATGCTTTCTACCCCCGTCAACAAAGGATCAAGTCCCTCGTATACTCAGCCCAGGCATCAGTCAGGCTCTCGTGTTTGCTCACCAGCCCCTTAGGGTGCCGGAGTGTGGTCTGCAGATCAGCTGCAGTAGTGCAAGGGCTGAGTTCAGCAGTGCAGATTTCCGTGTATCTGGGAGACTCTGTTCTCTAGAAAACGATGCCTATAATTTTCAAAAACGGAAACGATTAGCGAGGGTCAGGAATGAGTCAGAAGTGAGGATTATGGAAAAGATTGCATATAATAGATGATAGAATTCCAAATAACAAACAAACCCGGATAGAATATAAAGCAAAACAATGGATTGCCATTCTTCTCTTTAGAAGAAGAACCACTAGTTTCTCTTCACATTAGAAGTCCTGAGGCCACGGGACGGCTGGAGTGGCATCTGTATTCCTGACCCACAGAAGCCGTGAGATGGATAAGGATTTCCTGCGAGCAGGGCACAATTAGCGTAAGTCATTATGTAGCCATTGGGAACTATTAAACATGCCAATAAAAAGGCAGAGATACTCCTATTGGATTAAAAAGCAAGATCCAACTATTTGCCGCCCGTGGCAAACATGCTTTCTAAAGATATACGTGGGTCAAAGTGTAAGTGCGGAAGACATCCCGGGCTCACAGTGACCCGAAGACAGCTGGTGTGATGGAGCCAACCACAAATTGAGTCGATTTCACGGCGGAACTATGGCTGTGGCGAGTAAAGGTTATTTCATAACGCTGGAGGAATCGATTCAAGCGGTCCTAATAATCCTAAATGTTTCTGTGCTTAATCACCAAGCTTCCAAATGGATCAAACAAACGAAAGAAGCCTCCTAGAACTGCAGAGGGAGTGAGATCCTTGGCAGTTATGTGAGAAATGTAAAAGTCTTGTATTGGTAATTGATACTTTGTATCAATTGCTAATGAATAGCTCAGTAAGTGATTAAGGGGGTTGAAGACGATGTATCACTTCGTTGATGTTTATTGAGCTCTGCATCATCGGCCTCAAAGCACGCATTCCTTTGAAACGCACACAGAATATTTATTTACATAGGGATTCTGCTTCATTAAAAAAAAGCTAAGTAGAAGATCTTAAAAGATTTGAATCACACAAAACACGTGACACTGCTGGTATCCGGATACAAGATTGAACCTTATATTCCCAGACCTCAAGCATTTAGCATCCGCCAAGAAGAGAGCAGAGGCAGTCAAATAAAATCATGTGCCACACCACACATAGAAACTATTAAGCATAGTTACACATATGTATTTACATACATGCACATAAACACATCAATAAGCACTGGGTGCCTGGGAAAAGTTGGACTGGGGGAGTTGAGCCTCCTGTAGGAGGCGGAAGTAGAATAGTGAACTGGTGTTTATCAGGTAGGCTTCTCCAACAGTAGGCGAGGTGTTGACAGAGGTTTCTGTCCCGCCCAGTCCTGCAACCATTCGATCTCAAAGAAACACACAGTCTACATTAAATATAAACTGATTGGCCTATTAGCTCAGGCTTCTTATTAACTCTTAGAACTTATATTAACCCATAATTCTTGTCTGTGTTAGCCATGTGGCTTGGTACCTTTTTCGGTGAGACAGTCACATCTTACTTCCTCTGTGTCTGGATGATGACTGTAGACTGAGTCTTTCCTCTTCCCAGAATTCTCCTGTTCTTGTTGCCCCGCCTCTACTTCCTGCCTGGTCACCCGCTACACTTCCTATCTGGGTACAAACCATTGTCCCACGGCAAGGGAGTGCAGTGAGAGGAGGATTTTTTAAAGGTAGAAAATCGAGCAAGGGTGGCACTTTCATAACTCATTACGACATTGTTTATTTGAAGTTTCAAATACAGGAAGTGGAGTGGAGATGGTCCCACAGTCAATAGCATCCGTTGCTCTCCCAGAGGACCCAGGTTTGATTCCCAGCACCTACATGGATGCTCACAACCACCTGTAACTCAGGTTTCAGAGAACCTGACACTCTTTTCTAGACTCCACAGGCACCAGCCACACAGCCGGTGCACAGACATACATGTAGACAAAACACTGATGAACATAAAATACATAAATAAAATTGAAAGAGGTGCAGGAGAGATGGCTGAGAATTTAAGAGGACTTACTGATTTTTCAGAGGACCAGGGTTTGGTTCCCAGGATCCATGTCAGGCAGCTCACAACCATCTGTAATCCTAGCTCCAGGACATCCTATACCTTTGGCCTTCTTGAACATCTGCACTGGTGTACAAAACCGACATACTGACCCCCCCCAAACACACACACACACCTACACATAATTAAAAATAAAATAAATAAATCTAACATGCAGGAAGCGTATGATGGGATGAACAAAAGTTGAGGCTACACAGAGAAGTTGCACGGCTTTTGTAGGAGACGGGAGACAAAAAGATAAACAAAACAGAATCTTGCCTCATTTGTTCAATGAATGTCAAGAAGCAATTTGGGGAAGATGATTAGACAGATCTCAAAGGCAATTCTTCTGCATTTGCATAAAGTGACCTTTTTGGAAAGCTGAGGTCACATCCTTTCAAAATTAGTTTAATTCAGATTCACCTTTAAATCGTCTCTGTTCCTTGGGAATTGTGATGCCCACCCTAAGATTCTGGTGTTTCCTGGCACTGCATTCATTGCCAGAGGCTGCGGGAACAGAGACGTAAAAAGTTTGGTATCTTTAAACCGCATTGAAGTCTCACAGTTTCAGAGACCAGAAGCCTGAAACCAAAACCAACAGGGTCGCTCAGCAAAAATCCATCCTTGCATCCCGGGGTTCTGGAGGCCCAGGCATCTCACGGCTTATGGTGACATGCCTCCTGTTTTAGCCTTCATCTTCATGGCCTCTTTCCCCTGTGTTCCCTCCTCATAAGGACATCAGCCACTGCATCTAAGACTCTCCCTAAACCCAAAAAGGTTGAATCCGAGACCCTCAGCTGTCTTTCCAAAGACCTTATTCTCAAGAGGGCCAGGTTCGGCAGTTCTAGGTGAACATCAAGTTTGGAGAACATTCCTCACTGTGCTCTAGGAACTCACAGAGGCATGGTTAGTGTTGACTGAGTCCGGGTTAATCTTCAAATTGTAATTTCCTATCTTATTTTCCATGGATATATTATTTCCTTTACCGCACATCAGTCCAGAAGCAAAACCCAGTCCTTTCCCTAGCTGTGGCTTAAATCCACTCAGCAGGGTGACGGTGGGGACAAGTGAGTTCCGTGACACCTTGGAGCAAACGATGTGACACGCGTGTCAGCAACAGACACCTAAACATGGAACATGTATGTGAAACCTGGAAAATGTACATGGTCAGGCTGTCCGTGGAAAGTTCTCTCATGCCGACTTCCATCAGACCCTCGAGCCCAGATCTGCTCGGTCCCACCATCGTTTCTGCCCTGGACTCCCCACTTCTGCCTCTCCCCACTGCCGATGATTCCCGGTGACACGGGTTTGAATGGCTGCTTCTTTTCTTTCCGACCCTGCCCTCCAGACCTCATCTCTTATGCATGTCAAAGAGTTGATATGCAAACACAGCTTCCTGGAAAAAGGCTGAGAGAGCATCTCTCAAAGTGCGAGCATTTCACACTCCAGTATGGCAGAGAAGGATCAACGGCACGCATGTGGAAACTTTCATATGGGGACTGGAAAGACATCCGCTCTTTGAAGTGACGGAGTGAACGTTTTCACTTTAAATAAGTTCACTATAATACACTTGGGAGCCTCATTGAAGTAGTTACTAAATGAGCTACAGCACTGATTAAGATGAATGAGTTTATTGATGCCTCATTAGTAGAAAACAAGTAAAAATGTCCTATCTATGTCTCTGTGCACATGACATGCTTACAGCATATAGATGTGTGTGACTATATATATTCACATACTTAATTAGTATATATGCACACGCCATATACACCTATATTACGTCTACTAGAGTGCTACTGTACATATTATATAAGTATGCAATTAGTGTATGTGAATATAATTGTCCTGTATGTTTGCCATTAAGAATATCTATTAGTATTTTCTCAAATGCTGTATATCAAATACCTCACGTAACCCTCAGAACTATGATTTAACTATTGACACTCCTCCAATTCCACAAATAAGGAATTCAGACGCAGATGTTGAAATCTGCCCTAAGGCTAGGTGAGCAGTAATCAATAAAACCTGTCCCAAAAACTGTTCTTACACTTAAGCCAATAGTTATCTCCACCTAAGAGCACATGCTATAATGGTAATAGTGACATTATCTTAAGGACAATACGTTGATTTAAATACATTTTGGGGGGGGTGTTAATTTTTTTTACAAAGACCAAAGCCTACATCTGTAGTAGGAAGCCCAACCCCCTCTCCCAACAATAAATATTATAAAGAGACAATCATGCCAATCTCTTAACTAGCTAAAAACGCAGTGATGTTTAAAAAACGCAATATGAAACCAGAATAATGTACTGCTTTTGCCAATAGTTCCTGTAATGCCTTATGAGATATAAACCACGGCTGTGTGGTCTTCTCTAGCTTACATAGTAACTCTGTATGCTAGATAGGGCAACTCTAATGGAAGTATTATCCCTCCTCGTTGACTTGTGAAGTGATAATCAGAGAACAAATTGACTGTGTCCAGTCATGTAATGACTTGCTAGTCTCATGCTTTTCTGGAGCTGGGGACACATCTGAAATGTGGGCAGAGTTCTAGTCCAGCCCCTACCACGGAACTCATTGTGCAGCAGAAGCCGAGCAAATGCTGGATGGATGGATGGATAGATGGATGGATGGGTGGGTGGATGGATGGATGGATGGATAGATGGATGGATGGATGGGTGGGTGGATGTGTGGATGGATAGATGGATGGGTGAATGGATGGATGGATGGATGGATGGATGGATGGATGGATGGATAGATGGATGGATGGGTGAATGGATGGATGGATGGATGGATGGGTGGGTGGGTGGATGGATGGGTGGATGGATGGATTCCAGCACTGCACACTTTCTCGTATCGTCTACCTTTGACCTCTGTCCTCATCTGAAATGCCATTGCATTGTACTACCCAGTCAGGCCTTTGGAAGTCTATCTTCATTGTCACCTTGCTTCAAGAGATGGCATGCAAAGATGGAGAACCTTCAGGGAACCATTTTAGCAATGTGCATACATGTGTCAAAATACACAGTTCGCCATGTAAACGGTATGATTCAGTAGCATTTAGTCTATTTGGCTTGTTATACAACCCTTGCCATAATCTAATTCCATTAGACTACATCATCCCAGAGAGAAAACCCATCAGCCTCTGGCAACCACTAATCTACTGCTGTGTCTAGGGCTTGGCCTCTTCTGGGTAATTTCATAAACAGACTCACAAAATATGGGGCTTCTTTCACAGAGCAGAACGCTTTTGAGACTCGTCCATGTTGTGACACGTAACCCTTCATTTCCAGTTCTACCATATGGTTAGACCTGTAACACGTTTAAGAACAGAAAGTGGGTCTCGGTAGGAACTGAGGTGGACTGGGGCGCAGGAACCTACAGCCTGACTGACTTTGGACCTCTGTCTTTGAGAAGTGTGTTTGGGAGGACACCGAAGAGCTGTTTCTTCAGGTGGCATGGAAGACAGGTTTTGGCTGAGCTCATGGGAGATCTCCTTGAAGAAGGATATCAAAGTGGGAAGGCACCATCCAGTGGGGAGTCAGGCCATCAGAGCCCTGCCCTTCAAGAAGAGTAAGGCATGCTTCTTTCCAGAAGAGGATTCGTAGACATTCACCACCCCAAAGCTAGGCAGCGTCTCAAAACCTTACATGCCACGGGCAGAAGAACAGCCAAGGAACACTTATAAAGGCACAAAACTCCACGGAGCACTTATAAAGGCACAAAACTGACCATGCAGGAAACTTCACTAAGTAACTTAAGCCCGTGTCAGCTGGCTACCCTGTTAGAGAGGGATCGGTGAAGCCTGGGAAATAAACAGTTAGGATGAAGTCGCAGTTGACGGCACTGGCTACAGTCTGTAGTACAGAGAAAAGGCTTGATTCATCCTCTCAACTTTATTTGGGTAAGCAGTAATTATGTTTATGTGTTTTAAGAGACTCCTAATTGCAAGATAATGCCAGTTCTTTAGGGACCACATTGTGCGCCTCCTTTTTCTCCCCAATAGGAAAAAAAATGTATAGTTATTATTCTTTTCATTTAAAACTCAAATTAGCATAAATTACCCAGAAGGAAAAATTATCGAGAAAGGTTCTGAATGTCGCAGACTCTCAAGTCATTAGACTTAAAATCCCAAGAAGAGCGCCGACCAGCGCTTCGAGCTGGGTTCCAGTCCTGATGGACGGGTGCTCAGACAGAATTCCACACACAGACCAGAGTGTGAGGCAGAATGCTCTTAAGAGAGAAAGACTGCATTTCTGTGTTTCCCCAGGAGCTGACTAAAACACATTCCATTTGGTCCTGACACAGAAATTGGAGTTCTAGGGACCGAAAAGGGAACTTACGTCTTTAAGTATATCAGAGAGAACGTGGTGCGCATTTTACAGAAATCGTGTGAAGCTTCTCCCTGCTACCTTTCACCCAGTGATCAAAGAGGCAATTGTGGGACCAAGATAACACCGTTATGTCCCATTCCCTACCCATCGACCTATGTAACCCAGGAAGACGTCTTCACACTTCACAGACTACTGATCATCCCCAGACCAAGAGAAAAACCTAAGAAATGGAGAAATTTCAAGAAAAAAAAAATACACATAAAAAATAAGTACTCCAATTCATTTCCGTACACATTTTTACTTTTATTTACTTATATTTTGAAATGTTAATATAGAGTATCAGCCTGACTTTTGTGCCTCAGGGGACTTTATTTTCATGGACCCATTCCGTTACTGAAAAATATTCAAAGAAATATCTTATTGTTTGGTATAGCACTCAATATAATGATATTTGGTAAAGCACTCAATATAATCTAGACTGAATATGTTTACACATTCATTATCATTGAAGGCAGTTATGTCTTCTGACTTCAAAAGGAAACGTCCTGGGACCCTAGAACTTCTGTGGGTCATAAATCCATGTCTCCAGCATCTAACAGGCATATGGGCCCCCAAATCAGTTAGCCAACAAATACTCAGCCCAACATGGTAAGGAGGGATGGGAACAAGGCCCGGGGAGGCAGGAAGGAATGATCGATGGGACTCAGTATGCAGTTATGATGAGGAAACTTTAATTTACAGAGCTCCAAGAAGCTGAGCCCTCAGTCTTAGAAGCCAGTGAGTGGAGGGAAGGACAGGGTACCTGAGAAGTGGTGCAGAGATTTTAGCGTGTGGAAGTTGCCACCATGTTCAAGTTAAAGTCCAAGGGCCTGAGTTATAGTGGCAAGATACACGGTTCAGAAAGAGAGAGTTCACAAAAGACACAGGAGCAAGAACGAAGCCGCTGACGTTGTAAGGCACCACGCACCATCTAACCGTATAGTTCTTAAAAGGTTTTATGTCACATTAGTATGATTTCCTCATGGGCTGGCCTTTAATATTTCATTTCAAATGCTCTCTCTTTATTTCTTACTCCCACAAAGTGGCGGTGAGGGATGGGTTCATAAGGATAATTAAAACGCACCTTCCGTGGAGCTGCAACCATGTCCCCATCTCGCTCCTCACAGCCATCTGACCCCCTCCCCCAACACTTTGCATTTGTAAAATATAAAAGTAAAGAGATTGGCTGGCATTCATGTTCGGGACTTTTAAGTCGCCCCAGCCAGGTCTAAACATCCTGACCGCCCACCCTAGTTCCGACAGCTAGTACCCTGGTAACAAATACCAGAGGAGAGGACCTGTTTGGTGGGAACTGAAATCAGCATTTTAAGATTATTTTCGGTTTGGTGTTGAAGTCACATGCTCCTTCGTCTAAAACTGGCACCAATCCCAGTGGTAGCTTGTAGTACTTTGAAATAACCTCCCAGATATTTTTAGTGTTTCCTCTGTGAGAATATCAGTGTTTCAAAAGGGGGGGGGGCACAAGAGTAGATAAAGCGGACCCTGGAGATGTTCGTAGACGTGCAGTAAACGGAACAATTACTCAGGGACAAATTCTCCAGACCCTGTACTGGGAATTCAAATAGGAGGAAGATGAGGCCTGCCCTCAAGACACCCACCAAAGTCTGTAGAGAGCTTGGAAGGCCGCACTGGGCTGTAATCCACATCACTGCTCAGATGAGCCCAGGACACATGGGAACACAGATACAACTGTGGGAGGGGCAACTGGGGACAGTTTCCCAGAGAAACCTCACACTGACTGCCAACTATTCATCTGGTACCCACTTCCCTCCTTATCAGTGCCACCCCTATTTATAATCTATGTGTTAATTTCAGTTGTCCACTTGGCGCATTCTAGAATGTCCTGGGGGTCTCAAGAGAGGCTGTCTAGATTAGGCTGCCCTGTGGAGAGTTGTCTTGAGAGCATTAACTGTGGTAGGAAACCCCCATTTTAACCGTGGGTGGGGCCATTACCTAGGCGGAGAATCCTGGCGTCTATAACAGTACAGGGAGGTGACTGAGCGCTACAGAGCACGCAAGGGTTAACTCTTCGCTCTTTGCTCTTGACCTTGGATGGAATGTAACTAACAGCTTGTAGTCGCAGCCACCTTGTCTCCCCAAATGGGCTACAACCTTGAATTGTGGGCCACATAAACCCTCTTGGTCCGAAGTTGCTTTTGTCGGAGTATTTAATCACAGCCACAGGAAATGAAACTAAAAGCGCGTGTAATAAACCCCACTGGTAGGCTGTGTTTTTTAGGTTGCCCCAAGTCACCGGTGACTGCGATCTGACCATTGATACATGACGGGACATGGTGACGGCTTTGCCAGGGATATTTCTCTTTGAAATGGAGAACATTGCAAGTAGATCTAGCGGGGTTTCTTTTCCTTCCTCTCGTCCTTGTTCTCTGCAGCCATTTGGACCACTAGGTGATCCTATGATGCGGGAAGTGAGGAAGACAGAGCAAGAGCAGATGGCGGGCTTGAACCTATGGATGACCTCGGTACTCCCCATAGAACTCCAAACAGTTAGCCTCAGGATTCCCTGTATGGAAATAAAATACATAAGCCCATATACCTGAGCTATTATGTTGTTCTTGCTGCTTCCTAACCTGTCTGCACCCATTAAACTCGGTTCTAAAGGATCAGCTTACAATGTCTGGGTAGACAAGGGTCAGAAGGGAGAAGCTCTGTGCTCTAAGGTATGACGGACATTCGGGACTTGCACGCAGTTCTACCTTTTCAGAACAACGGTTGTGAACGCGTGGCCACGGGCAATGCTCCTTCCTTAGCAGCTCTAGAGCAGTCAGCTCAAATCCTTCTTTTCCATGAATTCTTCCATTTTTCAGTAGGTTCCAAACTCTGATTTTATTGTATATATAATAAAACAGCCATAGCTGTTTTCAAAGTGGAGCCACCCTACTAGCAAGGTGTTGCGCTTTCTTCAAAATGGCCAATCCAGAAAGACCATGCCTCGTTTTGGGCTGCCAATTATCACTGTCAATGTCATCAGTCACCGCTTGGATTGCTCTCTGGGCGGCCACCCCTGTGTCTGTGTACGATATGCAAAGGCACTGTGCAGCCTCCTCTGCTGGATTCCGTGGCGTTGGCATGGAGCACTGGAAGGCCACCGTAATAGAGTGTCTCTGGGGAAAACCTCACAGAGACAGGGTAGAGGGCAGGTTTGAATACAGACACTGCAGCACATCCTCCCAGTC
Source organism: Alexandromys fortis (assembly GCF_014885135.2). Classification (NCBI taxonomy): domain Eukaryota; kingdom Metazoa; phylum Chordata; class Mammalia; order Rodentia; family Cricetidae; genus Alexandromys; species Alexandromys fortis. Next base: position 1,799,074 of record NW_026067986.1, on the reverse strand, counting down.
AGCACAGGCCAGGCCACTGGAGTGATGGCCAGCTGCCCTCTGACACCAGAGCTGGATCTGTATTTCCTTGCTTGTTGTCTTGCTCGTTTATTTCTTATTTAGTGCTTGCATCCTCCCTAAACATCCGTGAATGCTTAAGTCGTTGCTCACTGGTTTCTAATGTGATTTAATAGTAAGAACAAATTCTAAAATCTTTGAAGAAAATCATGCTGTTTCCTAACTACAGGGATTTTGTGGTGGAGTTTCCTGGGAACTCTTTGGGCCCTCTACCTCACTTACTGTGTTTTCATGCTGGTGACATATTGCTCTTCTCCAAGGCACAGGGCTGCGTTTTCATGGCCCCTGTGTTCTCTGCCCCCCCTGGTGATGGTTTACAGGGATGCAGAGATCCTACCAAAGAAACACACCTACCGCAGGGCCCACATCTGTGCCGCAAGACCACAAAAGGAAAACATTCTATGACCAGAATTCTTTTTTTCTCACAGTTGGGAAGACTTGGGGGTTTTGGTATTATAGATTGAGCATGGTGCCAGCATTTGAGAGTGCTCCTGGGTCTTCACAGGACATAGGTTGCATCATGAGCATGGCTGCCACTGGCTCTCAGTTATTGGTAACTGGGAACTGCAGAGGCCAAAAGATATGTATTGCTTTAATATAAAAGGTTGTAAGAAGTCATGGCATTGTGAGTAATGACAGAATTTCCACCTTTTCTTTTTAAGAGATAGATTTGAAAATTTAGCATTGACCTCACCTTTGACCTGAAGAACCTGATGAGAAGGCTCCCGTCCTTGGTCATGAAAACACAGGGGAGACACTGCCAAGAGCCTTGTGCGCAGGGTGGGACTGTGGGGAGTTATAAGTGCCACTTCTTGACACGCTGCTCCGAACCCTGGTCACTAAGGTGCTCTGCATGAGCCCAGCTGCTTTAGAATGTATTTTTAGAATCAAAGTGTATAGACATGGGCACCACAAAAAAATTATAGGAATTTCTCCTGTATCTGTTCATGATGCTGAAGATGATAGATAGATGATAGATAGATAGATAGATAGATAGATAGATAGATAGATAGATAGATAGATACGTGGATAGATACATAGATAGATACATACATACATACATACACACATACATACATAGTTTTAACTCTCTCCAAATTTGCTCAATATGGTGATTACTTCAACTCTGCTCAGAGTTGCTGGAAACCCTTCCCTGTGGCTGGCTCTCCGAACTCATTTTTCTTCCCCATCTTCAGACCGATACCCATTCCTGTTGTCTTCATAAACTTTGTCTTAGTTTGATTCTATGTCTCATTATATACACTTGATTTGGATTTTGGAAATCTAAAGAGTTTTTTTTGGCAATTCATTTAACAAAAGTATCACCTCGGTTCTTGCTGTGTCCTGAGAAATGGGATCGGCGTACTGTTCACAGAAGTAAATAAGAAGCCCTCCGTACCATCTGGGAGCAATTTGGTGTTGCGAGGAGACATATGGATGAGCAGAGAGATGCCGAATTAAGTAGGCGCCATTGATAGGCATGCGCGGGGCACCGGCTGAGCACAGAGAGGACGCTGGCAATTTCTACGTCAAGCAGTTCTAGTGGTTAAACAAATACTTTAAAAATAATCTCTGAGGGACGAGCGGGGAAGGTCCCCATGCTCGGGGATGGCGTGGGGCAAAGGGACAGGGCAGTTAGGCCACCGAGCCATGTGAGAGCAGATGGAACGGACACTGAGTATCTGAACTGTACGCTGGTTCTGATCAACTGATATGTAGGAAGGAACTCAAAACAGGATGATGTCAAGGGGAGGATAGGTCAGCATTGCAGAGCGCAGTGAGGAATCTGGGTTTTAGGCCCAGACAGAGGGAGCCATTGGCGGTCTGAGGGTACAGGCACCTGATCATATTGTTCTTAGAGGTGTCGGCTTGGAAGTGGTATAGATCATGACGTGGGGGAGAGACTGAGGCAGGGAAATTTAGAAGGATGGCATGGCCTGCAGTTAAAAGCGTGAGAGAAGGAGGTTGCAGGAAAGGGGAGGTGTCTGGAAGCCACGTGGACACAGTCCTGTCCTGCTCCTGATTACGGTTAATGCTAAGGTGGCTGGCCTGTTAGAAGTGTTTCCTCTGGAAGAAAATCTAGTGGACACTTGGGGGTTTTCCTCCCCTGTAAGTCTGCTGAGAGATGAACACTGTCAGGGCTGATATTCCTCCTCTGGACACCATATAAACATTCCAGACAGGAAAAGGGGAGCAAGCAAGCCCAAAGAGGATCCATACCCCTGGCCCATTTCTCTCCACCACAACCCTAAGCTGTCTTTTGCCCTTGACCAACCAAAGCCAAGGGGGGCAGAAAGCACTGTCTGTCAGCAAAGCACCACCAGGCAGAGGTCAAGGCAGATGCCAGCACTGAGCGCGCAGGCCCAAGTCAATCTTACTCTGGCTGTGTTGGTGCTCCATTGCTTCTGCCTGAGCGTGTGCTGCTGTCTCAGGTACCTAGGCGTGGCTTGAATCAGCAGCAGAATGACTGCTCACAGGAAGCAGCAGATGGAGGCCATCCCTTCCCTTACAGAAAAATCAGAAACAACAGACATGTCTGCGTGGGATGGACCATAATCTCAGTTTAAGAGTCAGAAGCTGTAAGCGAGAGGCCGCCAACTCCTCCAGGGACGTCATTAAGCGGACGAAGTGACCGAATAAAAATAACCAATAGTTATTAAGCGGTTTTCATCTGTCACATGTCAGGGGCACACGACACGAACCACACTCCTCCTAGGCCAACCTCTGGTGATGGCTATCATCTCCCTGTTTCAAACCAAGGCTGGGATGTGTCGCTTGCCAAAGCAAGTCCGTCTAGCAAGTGGCAAGGCAAGACTGAGCTGAAGCAGGCCAACCTTGTATATACTTATAGTCAACTGCTTAAAGTCTTGATCGGAAGAACCAAAGCCGTAAAGCCCATCTGGAGTTAAAGCACTAACGTTAGGGACTCATGTCAGGCTCCTGGCTGCTGATTACCCTCACTGTGGGTGTGAGTGCACTCATAACTCAATGGCTGTGCATAGGAAGCTCCCTACCTGTCTAAGGACAAAACGATTGTCCTTACCTGAATGATGTGCTGAGCACCCTGGCCTCTGCTCATTCCCTGCGCACTGAGTGCCGTCGTGCCGAAGGCAGAAAAGCTTGAACCTTCTCAACCTTACCGTCAACTACCAGAGGAGAATTCTGCGAGCTCTTCTTCGGAAGTGAGAGCTAGCATTAATACCCCCTCCGTCTACACCGCTACAACGCTTTTATATGCTTAAAGCTGGGGGAAACGGGGTCAGTAATAAAAACCAGAAGCCTGGAGAAATAGATGCTATTCTTCAAAGAACACTTCTAAAGGGGGGGGGGGAATTATTCTACTTTTCTTTCATGGTTTCTGGGTACCTGGGTGGAGTGCTTTAGTCCGGCCATACCTTTAGTGGGGTCAGAGACAGGGAACCCTGATTGTCTTGGGGGATTAGAGGTGTGTGCCTGGCAGGAGGCAAGGAAGGACAAACAAGGAAGTTTGTCCTTCTTATCGGCTACCTCTCAGGGTTCTGGCCTGGCCAGTAGAGCTTTCTCAGGAACCCAGGCAACATCTGGATCAACCACTGAATGGCTTCCCTTAAACAAAAGACATTTGCTTCTCTTTAACCTGATTTTATGACGGCTCTTCTGGAGGTGGGCATTTGATTTGGGTGGCCTCATAAATTCTGCTCCAGCCCCCGGATTCCATAATTCTGTTTCCTCTGTTAGCACATGAAAAGCAACTATACAAGCCTCTTTGCCTTCTTTATACTTTTCTTCTCTCCTCGGCTTTAGTGTGTATCGGTCGCCATGGAAACAGCGATGTCCTTGCAGCGGACAGAACTTAATCACAGCCAAAAGGGTGAAATAAAGTACATATTTTTTTTTTTTAAATCTCGGATTGAAATTTGTATCATGATTCATGAAACGGAAGAGGGAAAGTAGACTTAGAAACGCGGAGGATAAGAAGGTGGGGGAGGGGAGGAGAAAAGCAGGCACAGGGGGAGGAGGCAGAGACAGAAACTGGTACCCGGTGTGTAGGCCTGAAGGAACTGCTGGCTCAGGGCTGTGGGTTGATGGACACAGCTCCCTTACTGCAAGGCAGCCTGGTCCGTTCCAGAACGCGACACTCTGTAAAGCCAGGAAAACAGCAGCTCCTGGCAGTATGGGATTGGAGAGACCCTTGCCCTAGGCTCTCTCCTACCACGAGTCTAAGATTCTGCTATTAGAGGTAGATCCCATCATCCCAACGGGTTGGCTAACCGCTAACAACCTAAGCCACAACCTCCCGCTGTTTTTGGAGGCCAGTGTACTCAGATCCCTTCCGGCTCTTGGCAGTTCGTTGAGGGCTGGGCGCTCTGGCATTTAGCAAATGCGTAATTAAGTCATAGTTTTCTGAGATGTTCCCACCTCTCCAGGTTCCCTGTGGTGCCGCCCTGTCCGCGGGTCTTCTGTGTAGCTGGCCTGTTCACCTTGGAGTTCATCCAGGTTCCTGGGTGGTTTCTGGTTCCTCTTTTCAAAAGGCATCCAAACTTTAAAAAAGTTGTGTAGAAGGTTCTGAGGGGAGCTCAGGAATACAAGGAGCTCATTGTCTTCCCGGTGATCTGCTTCGACTATACAAGTAAATACTGGACACAACATCATGAGGAACACAATTATTTCTACTTACAACTAAAAACGAAGTCCTATAAGAGTAACCAAATTTTATTTAAAATAAAGAAATCAAAATGTGTTCAACCAGTGGGCTTAACTGTGATTCCCCGGGACTGAAAACTCGGGGAACACTAGGGTGAGGTGTCGCTGTAGCTGCTTTTTCATTTCTTTTCGGTTTTCAGCGTTGTAACAGGGAGAATCAATCCCACTTTTCCAAAACTGTGACTTTGACTTCCCCTCCAGATCCAAGCCAGCTGCCAGAATCGGATTTCAGCTGCGGCTGGCGTGCTGGAGATGGTTATCTCCTGTCCCTCTTTCAAATAACTGATTGGCTTCCCGCAAGGCACTGCATGCTCTCAACACGGAACAGGGATGGCAACGGAGACTGTCAATTGGATGGCTGGGTTAATAGCCATAGTCCTTGGGCACCCACGGCTTCCAGAATGGAAGCTGCAGCCAGCCTGCAAGGCAGACAGGTGGGGTACCTTCAGGAGTCCTCCTGGGGGCACGGATACTCCCAGGAAAACAAGAGAACCAGACTCCTATTTTCTTCCCCTTCCGAGGGAAATGTGATTCGATATTTTATTTGCAGTTAGTCATTTAGAACAGATGCACGCACGCAAAGCCTTACATGCTGAGCACCTACAAGTGTGTGCTGGTGGCTGATTTCCTCACAACAGAGAGAACTCAATCAGAATTCCCGAGAAAAGCACACGGGGCACACTAGGGAAGTGCCATGTCTTTCAGAGGACGGCTGCTACCAGGGAGGCTCCGACCCTCTGCTCCAGCCTCTCCTCTCTGCTCTCGGACAGAACACACTCTTGTGGGTCCAACGCCAAGGGCACATTCACGAAGGGACGGCTAGGTACCAAGCACTGGGTTAAGTGTACTGAGACCCACATTTTAATTTAATCTAGTATCTGTTTGTCCTTATAACATCACTGTGAAGGCCGAGCAACAGTAGGCAACTCTTTTTTTTAACTGATCAGGGAATGGAACCTCCAATAAATCAATGAAGCATCCGTCATGAGTTCATCCTCTTGCTAGCAACTTTTACACCACCTTTTACTTGACCTCCATATTGTGAGATGTTTCGCTTCTATCTTCCGATGATTCTATATTTTTGTCTAGGAATGGGATAAAAGAGAGGAGATTTATGGTTTTTTTTGTTTGATTGATTGATTGATTGTTTCATCTTCCGGTACAGGTCAGAGTAAAGGGAGCACAGAAAGGAGGACGAAGAATCCAATAAATGTTCTCTTTCATTGTTTCCCACAGTAACCAAAAGCAGCTCAGTGAAGGGTTCATTTTGGGTGATCTTTCCAGAAGGCTAGATGTCTATAATGGTAGTCACGGTAGCAGGAACAGGAACAGGAAGCTGGGAGAATAAGCAGGAGGGAGGGAAAAGCTTCAGTCCCTCAAGGCCTGCCCCAGTGACGTATTTCCTTCACAAGGCCGCATCTTTCCATAACCTCCCCTCAGGGCCACCAGCTGGGCACCAGTGTCCAAATCCATGGGCCTATGGGGGAAAGTTCATTTAAATCACTACCTCAACTCAACGGCTCAGGGATGAGGTTTTAAGACAGTTTGGATGGGCAGAGGATGTAGCTCAGTTGTTAGAGCCCTTGCCTAGAACCCAGGAAGCTCTGGGTTTAATTCTTGATGATGTGGGACGTGCTTCTACATATGTGCTGTGTTTATTGGTTGATGAATAAAGCGGTCTGGGCCAATGGCTTGGCAGAGTAAAGCCAGGCAGGAAATCCGAACAAAGATAGAGATAGAAAGTAGGCAGAGTCAAAAAGATGCCATGTAGCTGCTGAAGGAGAAAGATGCCCAGAACCTGCACCAGTAAGCTACAGTCTCGTTGCAATACACAGATTAATAGAAATGGGTTAATTTAAGAAAGGAATAACCTAAGTCATTGGTCAAGCAGTGTTGTAATCAATATAGTTTCTGTGATTATTCGGGTCTGGGTGGCCGGGAAACATATGAGCGGTCTTTCTTTATATTTCAGCACCACACAAGCCAGACGTGGTAGAATGCGACTCTAATCCCTCTGCCTGGGAGATAAAAGCAGGAGTTTAAGATCATCCTCAGCTACAGTGAGGTCTTGTTCAGCCTGGAGTACAGGAGAACTTACTACCTCCAGGGGAAAAACTGTCACTGTGGTTTGGTTGAGACATAGGCGAGATTTGGTTTCGGTTGGACATTTGTGTGTGCGTTAAGTGCCAGATTGAAAATTTCGGAATTAATCTTTAGATGGTAGAGAAAATGACGAAAGAGCAGCCAAGCTTGAGAAAGAAGGTGCCACACGTGGAGGCTGGACTAATGCTGCAGTTCTTGTGGGGGAAAGATCAAGGAGGGACCAAAAAAACAAAACCTATATGTATTCCCCTAGCAGGGGCTGCTCAGCGGCATGAGCCAGGACTCCAAGTCTGCCACTATCAGGAGGCTGAATCAAACTGTCACTGCTGAGCTGCAACCCAGCACCCTGTGACCGACACCTTAACCCCTAGACAGTTCCTATTTGATAGGGACTCTTTTCACAGTCCCCCAGTGCAGGAAGAGACTGCATAACAGGAGCATTATCTGCACAGCAGCTCACGCTAACCCCCCGGAACAACCCTGGCAGGTCTGGGCTATCCTCCTTCGTGTGGCATAAATTACATGCCAGGAAACTGCACACAACAACATTTACCCTTAGTAAAAGTGCTTCTCCTAGATGGACACTGGCCTCCCCAGGCCATTGTCTTCCCTGTAGGTGGTAGTCTACTAATTGACCAGTCTGCTTTCTTCCCAAAGCACATTCAATACACTGCTTTTCCTGTCCTTGTCAAAGGGGTGAATTCAGTCACCACCCGCCAGTTCCTGTTATTGTAGTGACTGGTTATCTAGCCCGTTAATTTTCACGTGTGGCATCAGAGGTGTGTGGTGAGTCCAGAAGGTTGGAGGGGAGAGCCAGGAAATAGTGAAAAAAATAGAACACTGTGCGTTTTCTCGATGGGACAACTCTAATGTTAAGTCACAGTCCCTACAGGGAGCTAGGAAGTGTCTCCAGGAACATTTCTTGGAGAAATGTTGACATCCAGGAGAGACAGGCTGCTCAGCCCAAAGTGACCCCATCTGTAACACTGGGTTCCCCACATTCACGACGTAGGAACCTCAAGGAGCAAGGAAGAGATGGGAGCAGAGAGCTTCGAGAAGTGGCGATTGGGGGAACAAACGCAGCTTGCACGTCTGGGGAGGACGCTGACTTTCAAAGCGCACAGGTGTCTCTACTCTGGAAGCAAAATGGCTCCGTAGGTTCTACATTTCCAGTGTTGCCTCCCTTCCTCTCTCCATCTAAGTTTTCCAAGGTGGTGCTTTTCACTGAGAAGCTCCTTTTGAAACCACAGCCTGTCTCAGCTCTGTGGAGCAGAAATGAAAGGGAAATCTGTCACCCCTCACCCCAGATCTCAGTGTTAGAACTGGAGAAGCATCAAGGCCAAGGCTGAGGTAGAACCCAGTGGGAATTTGGAGAGAGAGGCTTGAGCAGCGGCTCTGGTCCCAAGAGCGTTGGTTTGTTTGATTAGCAGAGGAGTTCCCATTCCACCACACCAAAGACACCTGAGAATAGAGATTAAGGTGACCCCCAAAGATAAGCAGACCTCCAATCCCATTGGTCCTTGATCCATCTTCACTGAGCTGCCAGTGAGATGAATCTATAAGCAGACACCACCATGTCCGATGAAACCCTCTGCTTGTCATCTGGGCTCACGCCCATTGTCTTTTAAGCCTTAGCTCCCCTATGCTTCATTGCCTAGTGAGACTGATCTGTTTGGTTTTTATCCATCCTTCTGGCCTCCATAACAGGCAAGCGAGCACTGAAGAGCACGCATTGCCCCCCCCCCAACTCACTCACTCACACACACACACACACACACACACAGATGTATTTCTTTCTTGCAGTGCTGGGGATTGAACCTAGGGCCTTTTGCTTGCTGGGTGAACCTTGCAGGCATTTCTTAGGCAGAGCACCCCACCCTGCTGAGAGTAGCAGAGCATCCTCAAGTCCCTCTGACTTTAGTCAACCAGCTGCAGCTTTTAGCTTCTGGGATCCAATTAGACCTGTGACGTCATAGCTGCTGCACCTCCCCCACCTTGAGTCAGGATATGCGCCTCTGTCGGTCTATCTATCTAAGCCAGACTTTGTACCACGGGTCGGTTCCTTGAGTGTAAAACTTCCCTTGCATTGATTATCTGTGCCCCACCATCACTCACAAGAAAGAACGTGTATCTGAATGAGTGAACCCTGAAAGCTGGGTACCCACACGGCCCCAGTATGACTTCAGAATTATGGTAATCGTGTGCAAAAGGAGAAACATCTTTATAAGGAGACGTTATGCTCAGATGAAGATGAGAATCCAGGAATGGTTCTGTGGGGCCTTTGTCTGGAGTGACCGGGTTGAGAGCTTTCAGCTCATTGATATTTCATGTTTATTTACACTTGGCAGAATCTGATTTTTCTGTTTTGAGAGGAAATGTTTTCCACGGAGCTTTATTAAAATGTTCAAATAGTCTCGCAGACATCAAATCGCTCTCAAAACACAGCTCTTTAATGTAAACAAATCGGAAATGTGGGGATTAAATTCCACTTCAAACATATGTGGGTTTGAGAAGAGAGGGCATCCATGCTTGGCGAGAAAAGCTCCGAGCTGGGCAGAACCTGTTTCCATGGGTACTCAGGATGCCACCCAACCGAAGACACGCCCACCATGCTACCTGCAAGGGACCACGGGAGGGACGAGTCAGGGAAGCCCTTCAAGACCAATACTTCAATTTAAAAGCAAATAAACAGAAAACAGGAAATGCCAACAGCACACCAGACGTGCTAGAAATCCGTTCTTTTTTTTCTTGTGTTTGGTTGCTTTGTTCTTTCTTTTCAGATGGTCTCGTGTAGCCCAGGTTAACACCATATTCTCTCTGTAGTCAAGGATGATCTTGAACTCCAGATACCCCTTTATCCTGCAGGGCTGGAATTATAGATGTGCACCACCACACCCCATTTAGTTCATGCAAGATAGGCAAAACCTCCAGTTTTTGTTACACCCCAGCCCTAACCGGTCATTGCTATCTTTCAAACAAATGGCCCTAAATACCTGGACTCGCCTTACCAATACACAACTCTATCGGTAAGGAAAAGAATAAGTGGACTTTATTGCTACTGTCTTATTTGTAAATGTGTGGTAGCTTCAGAGTCTGAAATCACGCAGAGCAGAGGGAGAACCGCTGTCCTGTCCCTTCTGCTCCTCCGGCTGCAGGAGCAAGCTGAGGTGACTGACTGGCCCCATTGTGATGCTACTGCCTCCCCCTAACGTGAAGAACTGCGAAGCAAACAATTGGGAAATTACCGACGGCTTTCCTTACCGTCCTCCCCTTCGGAGGGTCTAGACCGCTCCTGCTTCTCTGTACAATAGACCCGCTAAGAAAGAAAATTCTGAAAGCACAGCACATATGCTCATCTGTGCGTTCTGAAGGGCACATGGGATTTTTTTTTTACTTCTTAGCTTACTTTCAGAAGCGAAAGCTGTCGTTAAGGAAAGGGAAGAGGCCGCTCTCAAGCATGAATCCTCCGGCACAGGCTTCATTAAAGGAAAATAAACTTCTTTGCCAGTTAGTGAAAGGCAGTGGGGGAGGGTGGCGAAGGAATTCCAAACTTTCCCTCCTGGGCAGGAGATAAGGGGAGCTGGTTCTCTGCCTGCCTTTTGTAAGAGGCACAGGGACAACAAATCTATTCTAAAGACACAGAAAATAAGACTGCCGTGTGTCAGCAGAAGTGAAAACAGAATTAAGGTTTGGTGGGTTTTTTTTTTTTTTTTAATTCCAATATTCCAATGTTCTGGCCCCTGGGTTTTGCTGTCAGATTTGGGGTTAGGGGTTGGCGGTTTCCTGTCTATGCACAACACATCCCCAAGAAGATGTTACCAAACTTGAAAGTACAAGCTCCAGACAGTTTCCCTCCCCAAATATCTGAAACGACACCACCGTAGAAATCTCTGATTGTCACCGCCTCACCCCCTACTGACACACGTCACCCATTTGATCACATATTAGAAACGGCGTGCACCTCTTCCTACATTCTGAAGGATTTGTGACCCATCCGTACTAACATAAAAGTTACATGGACGCTCTCACAGCGATATTCCCAGCAAGCTGAAGCGGGAGAAACTCTGGGACCGAGCACAGCCTAAGGTGTTAAATGACTTCCACGTCAATCTGGGTTACAGAGTTGAGGCCGTCTCAAAAAACCAAAATAAGCCCAAGCAGGAACCCACATAAAAATATCTGCACTGCTCAGTATCTGACTTAAATGCTTGAAATTACCAGGTGCAAGTGAGAAGGAAACATGCAACATGCAACAAAAACCCGCATAGAAGTTTGTTAGAGGGGGCGTGCACGGGCCTGGGAAGTCAGTGTGCAGAGAGAGGGAGGAAGATGGGTAGATGGCGCATCCAGCTTTTAAAAGCTGCCTAGCGCATGTGCACAGGGGGTTGATGTGTCTACGTCACACACAGATGACTGGGTTCATGCATTCATGCAAGGGCTTAGCTGAGTCATACGTGGATCACTCGGGGCCCTTTAACATGGTGGGGGTCATTAGGTACTTCTGCCTGCGGGCTTGTCTGCACCTGCCTGACCCCTAGAACCCAGAAGTATGAGCCCTATGTGGCTGCATTGCTTATATCTGAAATTTAGTAGGAGACCCCTAATATCTCTTTTCTGGTATATTTCTTGTTTGTTTAAGGTGTTTTGATTTGGTATGGGAATTGGCACACACCCCAAGTCTTGCACATGAGAGCCATAGTGTTTCTAGCCAATATCTCCAGTCCGACAAACTCTGCTACACGAAGTGCCGTTCTCCAGGACCTCGTTCTCGGGTTTGTAGTAGATTCAGCTGCTCAGAAGATCGCGTGATGAACCAGCCTGCCTCCGCCTTCCACCTGAAAGCCCTCTCCTGGTGATGGCAGGCTAGCTTCATTCCCACGCACAATTAAACCTGCTTCTCGAGGATTGGATGTGCTCCACCTTCCTACAAGTGAGGCTGAACTGCTTGTTCCAGAAAATGGCAACCGTGTCTCTGTTTCCAAAGGTTGTTAGGACCGTCTGTTGTTATGACCATTTTGTTAGGACCACCTTGCAGCCACGTCTTTATTTCACAAGAGGTTGTTATGATCAACTTGTTCCGCTTTGTTCTGCTTCTGCAATCCCCATCTATTTCCCTGCCAAATACCCCATTTGGAAACCCTCACTCCTGACCTATAAGAACTCCTTCACCAGCCATTACCAGGGTTGATCTCTGGGACCCTGGCTTTAGGGAGAGAGAGAACTGGGGTGCATGAATGTAAAAGGCTTACTTTAGTTGATTTGGCCGTGATGATGATTTGGACCAGCGGTGTTTCTCCACAAATCTTCGGGATTAACACATGGTCCTGTACTACTTTACAAATACTTTACAAAAATTAATTCTGTGCTGATCCCTATGAGAGCACAAGGAGCTAGACACTGCATTTATCCTCGTCAGCAAACAATAAGACCGTGGCCCATAAAGGTAAGCAAGTTGTCTAAAGTTGTAGTTGGTGAATCATGACAAAGCTAGAATACAAAATAGCTGTCTTCTGTCTGTCCAGCCTGAAACAGAACCGGCTCTAACAGACACCAGGTCGAAGTCATCTTCCTACAGTATGCTTCCCTTTGCCATTTGCTTTTTCTCTCAACATTATTTCATGAGATCTGTCCACATTGCTGCAATTAGTTCTGGTTCATTCCTTTCATGGCTGGCTATTGTATCACGGCATGAGAATGAGATTACCTATCTTAATACTGAGGAACATGATGGGCTTCCAGAATATTTTCCTATCACCTGCACTGCTGTAATGAACATTCTCGTACATAATTTCTGTGCACATGTATACTTTTAAGCTTAAGGTATGGGCTAAGTGTAGAATTGTTGAATCAAATAGTCTTCTTATCTTCAAACATTATCACACATTATTTCCCCAAGGTGTGCTAATTCACACTTCTACAACAGTTATTTTCCTAACTGGGAGTGCTGGTTAATCTGTTTTAGCAACCACTAGTAGGTCTATGAAGGCATTTGCAGGAATGACTGACTAAGGTAGAGAGCCCCTCTCTCAGACTGAGCGGCATTCCCCACAGCAGCCTAGATACAAAGAAGAAGGGGAAGAGGAGATGCGGCTTGCTTGCCTGCCTTCACTCCTCACTGGTGGGTGCACCTATTCTGGCGCTGTTGCCATCTTTGCGGACGCTGGAATCCAGCATGTTTGGCCTTCCAAGGGCACTAGCGGACAGCAGCTCTTTAGGGATCTTCCAGACCTTCGGCAACAGGTTGCTGGTCCCGAGGCCTCTAGCTTTGTGGAGTGTGGAGTGAGCTGATGGCTTCGCATCCCTCCAACGTGAGATGGCCTCTGTCGAACCACCAGGCTTAGTATTTAAGTCAATCGAATACTTCTTTGTCATGCTATGCATCCATGCATTGGTTCTGTTCTGGGGAGTTCTAATAATACAGTGCACTTTCAGACTTTTTTAAAAAAAAAATGCTCGCTGATTCATTTTAACTTATGACTTCTTGATTACTAGTTAGGTTAAAAAAGAAAACTTTCAAGTCAGCACTTCTGGGCACTGCCTGTCCGTAGATTTTACAGCCCCCACCCTCTCAGAGCAAGACAGGGTCCTTTTGCATACTTCATGCTGGCTTCAAACCCACAATCCCCCTGTGCGGTTCCCAGTGTTAGGGTTGTATGTCTATGCTACAACAGATAACCTCTACTTCTTACCCCTGGTTTGGTTTTTTCGTATTAATCCACAGGCACGTTTGGTTGTTTATTTGTTTGTTTGCTTGCTTGTTTGGCTGAGACAAGGTCTCAGTCTTCAGCCTCAGTTGCCCTAGAACTTGCTATGTAGAGAAAGAGGTGCAAAGCTCCCCTTGGCCTTCATATTAAAGTGTGGTCATTCTGTAATATTTCCCATGCCTGCAGGTGCACAGCAGCAACCCTCACAGGGGTTTCCATTTGAATTTCCCACAGTGGTTTATGATATCAAGCCCATTTCATTTGCTTCTTGGCAACTGTCTATCCTGTGAAACAGCTGCTTGAACAGTTTGCTTGGTTTTAGAAGTTCGATTGCCTGTCTTGTCCTGTGGTTGGAGTTTTAGTGATCTAGACCCCCAACCCATTGTAAGACAGGTGCTTTAGGAATACTCATTCTCTTACGTGCCTTTTACCATTCCTTTTTTGAATATTAACTTTTGAGATGCGGGATTTCTGTGGCTGCCTTTTCCAATTTGTTTTAGCTATGATGCTTCTGAGAGCTTTGTCTAAGAATCCTGTGCCCATGTCAGACAGGTATGCATGCTATAGTTCTGTATTTTCCTTAGTGGTCTTAGTTTTGGTATTGACAACTTAGACAATCATTTAAAAAGCTGTCGCGTTAAGTGACAGCGTGTGTCCTAGCCCTGACCTCTGGCTAAGGCTGCCCCTGCAGCCTGTAAACGTTCACAAGTTATGCCTTTGCTAAAAAGAGCTTTCTGATTCTCTTCCACATCTTTCTCTTCCTGCTCATCTCCTTTCGTCTTTTCTCTTTGTTCACTTCCAAAGCCCTTTTGTTTTTTACTTCTGAGTCTTGCTTTAGAGTTTCCCGTTTGTCTCTAAGGCGATTCTTTTCAGGAACATCTAACCCGGTAATTCTATACAATCAATATTTTGTTTGGGATAATGGGCAGATATCTATAATTCTTTTTAAAAAATTATTGCATTTTCCTGATTCATTTATTTTTGTGTGTATGTGCACGAGGTGGATGCATGCCAAGTGGCGTGTGTGTGTGAGTGTGTGTGTGTGTGTGTGTGTGTAGCTCGGAAAACACCTTGCAAGAGCTGCTTTGATATTCCCTGTCAGTCCCTGGGATAGAACTCAGGTTGGGAGACTTGGTGACAGGTGCCTTTTGCTGCTGAACCGTCAGCCAACTCACTTCTACGCTCCTGTGGGTTCTCTCTCTGTTTTGTGACTCTTCCTCTTCCTCTTCTTTAATTTGCTTATGTTACTCCCTCCCTTGCATCTTTAAACGTATTTCACAGTCCTATCTACTATTTCTGTCATCCCTGTGGCTTCAGGTCCTGCTTCTTTTTGGTTTCCAGTGTCTTACTGTCTTTCCTCACAGCCCACAAACTTCGCTAGGGATGCTGTTCCTGTGGTTGGATGAGGATCCTTTCGCTCTACCAAATGGGAACCTCAAGCAGAAACGAAATAGCTCCGGTCAGGTCAGCAATTCTGAGCTCTTGTGCCATAGACATATGGATCAGACTTGTAAACCCGGAGGCTTTTGCCTCTAAACTTTCTGATCTAGAGGCTCTGGGCATTCAAAGCCAGAGGTTTATGGTTCACAGCCCTGAGAACTTGAGTTTATTGGTCTGAAACTTCAAAGCCAGTGAGTTAGGCAGCTCTTGATGTTCAGGTGTAGGCTTTTTGCTGGGGGTTTGAGCATCATCAGCTCAGCCCCCAGCCATTGGTGTTACCTCTCCCTTTGTTCAGAACTCAGCATTTCAGTAACCTGCGCTTGCAGCTCCTACCCTTGGCTCTTCATAGCCTCTTGATCCCCGTTAACCCCCAGATCCCTACTGTTTCTCGCTGCTGCTGTTGTGGGGGACAAACGCTCCAGCAGCTGCTCTCCTGCTCTCTGTACGGCCAGGACAGCCCGGATACTGACGACGAAGACCACACACAAACAGCTGGAAGGAGCCTTTGCTATGTTGCAATGCAGGAATACGGTGCACAGAAGAGAAGTCTCAAGGGCTGACCTCGAGGCAGCTTGTTTACAGAGCTAGAAAAAGCGGTTGGCGTAACTAGTGCCTGAGTTGAATTCCACCAATTACAGGGCATGTGCACAGCTCCCAGCTCTGCTGATCGCAGATGTCACACACACAAAGCAATCTTGGGCTTGGACTAAGCAAACTCAAGCCCAGGCTTTTCCCTTAGTCACGGAGGAGGTCTCTATCCTCACTCCACCCTGAGTAAGAATAGCAGGATAAACTGTGTCGCAGAGAGTTTGCTATGGCTTGGCTTGTCTAGAGAGGAAACTTTCAAAGCCAATGGACATTACTGAGGCAAAAAGAGACTTCATGGTTTGTTGTTGTTGTTACTGGTTTTGCTTTTTTTGTTTTTGTTGTTGTTTGCTTTTTGCTTTGGGGGATTTATAGGGTATCACCATATGGCTCTGGCATAGTAAGTCCTGGAACTTACTATGTTGACCAGGTTGGCCTCGAACCCACAAAGATCTGTCTGCCTTGGCTGGGATGAAAGGTGTGTACCACCGCAGTTTTAAACGCCTGCTGTGGTCGCAGTGGTCCTTGCGGCTGGAGTGGAATTCCTTTAAAGTGGACAGCACAGTGCTCAGAAGCCGGCAGCGCTGAGCTGATCGCACCCAGCCTAGGGCAGCCAGGCCCAAGGGAAAAAGATCTGACAGCAGCCGATCAACTACAAAGTGACTCCTTCCTCAGTGCTAGCCTTAAAAAAATGAAGTAATAACAGATACTTACAGCTAAAGGTCATTCACAATACCAACCCTTCACGGCTGTTTTTGTCTTACGTATATGGCTGCTTCGCCTGCATGTGTGTCTACTGTGTGCCATTGTACATCTGGTGCCCATGGAGCCAGAAAAGGACATCAGAGTCCCTGGACCTGTGATAACAGGGGGTTGTGAGTCACCACGTGGATGCTGGGAACAACCCTCTTAACCCTCAGCTCTTAACCACCGAACGTCACTCTAATCCTATAGTAACATCCTTAGTAGTCCATAATGATGTCTAATCCTTAGCCAGATCTATCTCATACTGGACACTCGAAACATTGCATTCACTACCTGCTTTTTGGAAGGATTTCCTGCAAGCTCTGTAAAGATGGTGATGCCACTTAGGGTCACCATGTAGCCACATCGTGATGTAGCTTAGCCTGTCTCTCCGGTCTGTACCAAAAGCTCAGAGTCCAAAGAAAAAATTCCCACCATGCTGATGGCTTAGCTATTCTGACACCGTGATCTCTACGAGCGCGTGATTCAGCTCACCCAGTTGCACCTCTGTCCTCCCTTCCCTGGTGGCCTTTTATTTGTTCCAGGGCTGGTGGAATCCAACTACACATAAACATAGCTTAGCATTCCATCAGAGACGGGTGAGTCCCCAGTGTCAATACCTGTGTCCCCTTTCCTGTAGCTTCTCTCCTAGCCTTCTGCTCTTCAAATTCCACCCGAGGAGCCAAACCATACCTAAATCCTTCACACCACAGGACTGTGGGCCTCTTGGGTTGTCTGGGAAGTGTTCACAGGTGGGAGACAATGCAGCTCCATTTCATTGCCTTCCTTCATGACGTCATGGTGAGGAAAGCCAGACAGAGACAGCCCAGATTCTTCTGGCAGTTTCTTTGGGAAAATCGTATCTGCCCCTTCCCATTAGGGCGGGCCTCAATATCTCCCCTCTTGTGGTTAATTTAGGGTCAGGAACTTCCTGGTGGGAAGAGAGGTAGACTTAAACTAGTAGTGGGAGCAAAGGCAGTGAGGGCAAATACGTCCTTGATATGACTGTTAGGGGAAAAGCCTTGTGTACCATCTCAGAGCATTCATGACAGGGCATACATATGCTCACAATCACGAGATTTACAGCCTGCGCAAGTACAGATCTGTATAGACCATCCAAAAATTATGGAATAGTCCTTCTATCCATCAAAGTAAAGATCCACCTTATTCTCACTCCTGGGGATGGCTCCCCCCATCCCTAAACTCAAAAGACACCCCCCCCCACACACACACACACTCCCCGCCAAAGAACTTGGCTCTATTGAGTCGTATGATGGCCGGGCCGCTTCCGTTCTCAGTGTACACTCTCACTTGTAACAAACCTATATTTTCACTGTATGTCTTGTTCGGTTCATGGTTCTCCACACAAAGCACCTGGACATTGACTCAGGGACACCCCAAGACCCCTCCAGTAACAATAATCCTATCTTACTTTTGCCTGACCTTTGAGAATAGTCAATAATGTATTCTGTCTAGTCTTATAGTTATTTGTAATGTAAGAGCTAATTACTTCATTATGGCCCAAGAGGTTGATTTTGTTTGTTTGTTGTAACCATAAATGCATTTTAAACGTTATTGAAGGCACTTTTTTTTTACCTATTAAGATTATCCCATGGCTTTTCTTCAGTCTGCAACTGTGGTGAATTACTTTAATAACTTTCCTAATGATAAAATGTCTTCATATGCCTTCGAAAACCTAGCTTGATAATGAGGTTTTTTGTTTGTTTCTTTCGTAATTTTAATTGAAGTACTGCTAACTCACTTATTGAACTCTATCAGAGTGCCACGTTTTAGTAAGAAAGTCAATTTGGGAAGCTAAGAAACACCATCGAGAATTTCTCTCCAGGACAACGCAGTGATGGTCATGCTGCCAAGCAGAAGTCCAAACTGAAGGTTCTACTGACACCAAGAGANTTCTCCTCACCACAAAAAAACCCCCCCCCCCCCCCCCCCCCCCGCTTAAACAAACAAAACTTCACATTCTAAGGGCAACTGCATTTCCAGCTTTGTGGCCCTGTCTACTTGCCCTTCGGCTGGCTTTCACAAAACAAGCATTCAAGCTGATCGAGATATACAATTTCCTGTGACTTTTTCAAATTAAAGATAATAATTAAAAGGACTTGAGGAAGTCCAGTCAGGTGCCTGACTTGTTTCCACGGCGTAGATGGCCGATGGAGTTAGGAAGGTCACTTGAGGCACCACACCATGAGGGGAAGCTCGTCCTGAAAGCTTGGCTTTCTTCCAAAGATCAGAACATGTTCACCAGTCCAAGTATGAAGTCACGCGGACAATCACCTCTGAGCATTGTTCAGTGAGTCTTAGGATTGGAACCTTTCTTGATGTGTGGTCTAACAGCTCCGCAGCTGGTGGTGAGATCAAGTATCTCCCTTACTCTTCTATGCTAGGATTTTGTCTGGCTGGAGTTCACACAGGTCCATGTGTAATGTCGCAACTGCCCTGTCGTGTCCAGAAAACATGGCTTCCTTGAAGTCATCCACCACTGTTGGCTCTGACACCCCTTCTGTTTTCTACTCCACAGAGATCCCTGAGCCTTGGGTGGGTGGTGTTTATTTTATCTGTATGAGTGTTTGGCCTGTACCTACCAAGGTGCGCCACATGTGTGCCCGGTGCCCATGGAAGTCAAAAGAGGGCATCGATTCCCTAGAGCTGGAGTTTTAAATGGTTGTGTATCTCCTTGTAGGTCCTGGGAACCAAACCAGGTCCTCTGTAAGAGCACCAAGTGCTTCTAACTGCTGAGTTATCTCTCTACCCTTTATGTTAATCTCTTAAAAGATGCAAGGGTGGGTAACCTTTGATTTCTGCTGTGGAGATTTATTCTAAACTTGGTGACATAAGGGTGACACGAATTATCTCAAAGTTCTGGAGACAGAAGTCCAAAATGAGTCTGGCTGCAATTAAAATGTCACCAGAGTCAAGCTCCCCCCAGTGGCTCTGGGAGACAATCCCTTGGTATGTATTTGTTTTGATGTTTCTGCCCATTAGCAGTTGTCTTCATTTCTTCCTCGTGATCCCCTTCCTGCCGGCAATCACTTCACTCTCCTGCCTTCCTTTTCTATCTATGAGGACACACGCGATCACCAGGAAGCCACTATACATAGGATAATCTGCTAGCTCGGGTTCTTAGCCGGCACCTGCATGCAATGTTTGCTGAGGTGAGGTTCACTGGCTCCAGAGGTTAGGGCTTGGTCCCTTTCAGGAGTCGCTCTTCCACTATTGCTACAGGAGAGAGTGTTCTCTAATCTCCTGCTCTTGGGGAGATTATATATGTGATTGGAATCATTCAGTTGTTAAATAGCTGATAAAAATTGTCTGGAACATTTTTGCAGGTAGACTTTTACTTAAAATACGGCCAAACTTTGAGTCTGTATGTCTGCTTCAATACAATCACAGCAATATTATTAAAGTATCCAATTATTATCTTGCAGATTAAGAATATAATTATATTTTGCTGTATTTTGCTCATATGTATATCCCTCTATGGAATTATGTTATATGTTCATATCTCATCAAAATATTTCCATTCAAATGTTATTAAATACTCTCATTTAATTATGCCATCAACTAGAAATGCAGAGGGTGCCTTTCTGATTCATAATTCTTTGTGTTATTTTATTTAATTTAGAAAAGTGCCTGCAGTGGTTCCAATATCAAAACTGCAAAACCAGAGTTGATGCAAAGGAGTCTAGCTTCCAGCCTTGTCCACCAACCCCATTTTCTCCCTCCACGTGTAAGTCGTCATTTTCATGAGGTTGAGGGTGACTGTCCCAGCGTGCTGTTTTTCCTATGAGGAACTACAGGTATGCATGCATTAATTCTTGACATTTATATAAGTAAAACAAAGAATTAATGCCTACATTGATGACAAAGCGCCTGTGCTCAGCCTTCTGTGCTATGGAACTCGATATGGACGGTAGTTAAAATAGACCGTGTGGTTGAGGTTCATGAAGGGACATTGGTCGCCTCAACAACTGCCTTGCTGGGGTTGAAATCAGACCTGCTCACCAGAAACCTAGTGTGTCACTTGGACCTTTGCCATCATGACTCTAGAATGCCACCAGGCTTGTTCAAGAAGATATAGTGGGGAAGAACTGTAAGCAGATAGCTCTATGTTTGTCTGTATTATTTCCCATATAACTTAGATATTTCTTCTTATCTCTGCTCAAAGTTGTTTTATTTTATTTTGTTTTTGCCCTTGCAAAATAGCATCTTTGGTTTCATGGTATCTTTGAGTTGGTTATTTTTTGTATATATGTTATCAATTTATATGTTAGCTTTTATCATTTGTAACTTTATCTGACTGTCTTATTGTTTATAATAGTTTCCCCCTTTTCTTTTGGGTTTTATAAAGAGACAATCATATTGTCAACAAATATAGTTTGACCCCAACTTCTCCAATTTGGGCTGTTAATTGCTTTGTTTGCTATTCCTTAATTTTAGTGGGTTTTTTTTTTCATTTACGTATGAATTCAGTCCAATAATGTGCCCAGTGGATTTCCAAATGAGGTTAAAAATTTGATTAAAAATACTCACCTTTATCTCCATTACACAAGACAGAGTAGGGGCCTGCTCTCATTAGCACTACCAACACCTGTATGCTTGCACGTCTTCTTTAAGGAAACACTAAATGCAAAAGTGAAAACCTATTTCCACACTACCAGCCCCCCTCCAGAGACAAAGCAGGCGATGGGGAGGAGGGGATATTAACCCTGGATCGTAGACAGTGCCCTCCTGAGGTGGCCCCTTGTGTGATTTTGCATGCAAATTTGCAGCCTCCCAGTTGCAAAAGGACTGCAAAGTTATTAAATACAGTGAAGCCCACTGTCAGTTGTATCAGAATTAGAAACTTCAAAGGTTGAAGGCAAGCTGTATCCTTTACAGCCAATAAGTTTCCAGAACATATTGTTCAGCCATTCTGCTATCTAAGTATAAATAGCAACAGTTTCCTTTCACAAACTTCTGGGAGAGACTTCTATTTTGTTCTTTTTAATGAATGTTTCCATTGGAATACAAAGTAAAAGTTTTTTTAGTTTCTTTATACATGGTTGTCATTGTACTTTCCTCATACCCACCTCCCCACCAGCCTTTAAATATTAACATCTTAAGGAAGTTTTACAGCTTTAAATATGGATTCTTTTACAGTCCATGTGGTTACATATTGTCAAAGTCATGGGATTTACAACACCAGCAGTGAATCCAAATCAAGCCACAGACCTGTGGTGACATTCACTTGTCAACTAAGTTCAACCATTGTAACAGGTGGAACACTGCTTTGTGGGGTGTTGATAGAATGGGAGGCTGTAGTGGTGGGGGTATGCGGGACCTTTGACCTTCTGCTCAGCCTTTCTGTGCATAAAAATGACTTGAAAATTAAAGTCTAATAAGTTAATATATGAGTGTTTGCTAGCACCCATGAACAATCTACCATTTTCATTTAACAAAACCATATATTGGATACTGCTCTAATTTATTGGTTTACACTTAAATTTTAAAATATTTTATATTGCTATTGAAGTCCATATAACGATGACTCTTTCCTGAGTTTTAAAAAAGTCATAAATAAAACAATGGCTTGGGAGAAAGAGTAACCTTTCTGATACTTAGTATCCTCTTCTATCCCACATATGACGACTGCCTTTGTGGGGGGCAGGACATGAGGAGTTGGGGTGGATAGTTCTCACTCCAATGGTAACTTGGCTCTTGGTAACGGAGAGGAAAACAAAAAAAGCACACATGTCTGTTGTTTTCCCATCCCTCTAAAGGGAGCTTCTCCAACCAAGGGAAGCCGCGGAAATGCCTGTCTTTCACTGGGACCTGTACCTGTGAGTCTTGCGAGTCTGTTGGAGAATATATTGAAGAGGGCAAGTATAATTCAGTTTTTCTCAGCAGGAGATGCAACTTGTAAATCTCATCTTTTCAGAGCGTGAGTCAAATCAGCAAGTTCTTAATTATCTGTGAGCCAGCTTTGAGGAAGGAGAGGTGCTGGGCCCCGGCTGAGTAGGCTTGGCTCCCTTGGCTTTGGGTCTCCCCTCAGTCACTCAGTGACTTCCTTGTCCCTTCTAATCAGCTAATGAGGAAAACATAAATAAGCGTATCCAACACTTAGCAAAGTGTCACAGAACGTTCATTACATGCACCATCATGCCCACTTTTGTAACCAGGATTAATTCAGCTATGACGTCATTTTCACAGTAAACCGTTGTGTTTCTACTAGTAAGAATTCTCCTTGGGAACATCCTGTTGGAAATGCCAGTAGCAGCGGTGCCAAGTCCTTCCAGGTCCCCGCCCCTTGTCACTCTCTGTAAGAAAGGCTTCCTGGGCCCCTCCTACTTGCGGGTCTCCTGTAAGTCAGTGTCGCCAATCCTCCCTCACCTGTCCCAGATGGCCTCAGTCCATGTCCTCTATAAGTCGCTGTGTCTAGAAGCGGTCTCTAGGCTGAGCCTGGGTATCCCCTGGGAGTCCCACTAGAGAAGTTTCCCCCAGTTCTCGCCCTGTGACCGGCAAGTGGACACAATTGGGAGTTCTGGCTCCCGTTCTGCCACACTGGCGCGGCATTTGGCCTCATGGCTTCCCTCCGTGTCGTTTTGTTTCTGAACACGCACAAAGAACAAGTTACACTAAACAATATTCCTGAGATTGGACTAAGAAACTTCCCCTGGGTCGGCCTTGTGTCGTTTACTTTCTTTGTGGTTTAGCCCGAAACAGCGGGCTTTCTGGAGTTGGCGTGAATACCGACGCATGGAACTCCTTTGCTCTCAGAGTGACCCAGGAAAGCCTTGAGTGTCTTTCAACCTCTGATCCAGGTTTCTCTGCTTTGGTCTGTGCACAGTGATAAGCTGGTGGGAGCGAGAGGCAACTCAGCTTTTCCAACTATGCAGTATCACCTGACTTAAATCCTCACGGCCAATCTGTAAAGTTGGCCTTACTCTGTCTTACCTCCAGGGAATCAGGCCCAGTGGGATGACGTGGAGGAGCATCAATCAGCCTAGCTCATCAATAAACGTGATCTGACTTCAGAGCCTCTCTCTGACCGCTCCATCTCAGACTGCTGGATGTGAGGAGGATCACTTGGTATCAAAATAGACCTCAGATGAACCTTGGGCTCCAGCCTGGGGCTGTCTTAAAGGAACAATACATTTAGATGTCCTAATAATTGAACAAATACAAGCTTTTCAGGAAGTACGGTCTTACTATATATAATCTGTGTATACTTGGTGTAATGGCCAGAAAATAAAGTCTTTGCCGAGGATCCATTTATTCTTAGTCTCAACGTTTTTTGTCTTAGCCATTCTTGTGTCGCTGCCAAGACATTCTGTGTTCTTTAAAAGCGTGCCTTCTGTCATTCATGATCAACAGAAAATACCAAGTAGTTTTTCTGTAAGATGTCTTCAAAACTGTCCCTTCTCAGCCGGGCGGTGGTGGCGCACGCCTTTAATCCCAGCACTTGGGAGGCAGAGGCAGGCGGATCTCTGTGAGTTCGAGACCAGCCTGGTCTACAAGAGCTAGTTCCAAAACCACAGAGAAACCCTGTCTCGCAAAAACCAAAAAAAAAAAAAAACAACTGTCCCTTCTTCCCAAGTCTCACTGTCCTCCTTCAGGTGGGGCCTCACCTCTCCGTCCCCCTCCTAAATCTGTATTCAGTGACCAGTGAGGATGAGTCGAGCCCACCAGACGGGACAACTAGAAGCCAGCTAGGACCACGGACAATCTGACCGACCTCCCTCAATATGAGGAGAGATCAGTCGACCCAAACAGTAAAATCACACAGCCGGTAGTGTAGGTGACTTCCCCATGAAGTCTAAGGGTGAGGGGAGTTTCCTGAGACTGCTGGCCACTCTCAGAATGGCGCCACACCCATCCTGGGGTGACGGGCTGGTCTGCTGTCTGTGCTGACCTAGGACCAAAGTCAACATGACTCTTTTCAGCTGTACATCATCCTTGCCAGACGTGAGGCTGGGCAGATACAGGGCAGAGGAGGACCCCAGTTCTTCCACAAGCCTTCACATTCTAGATGTGAATACCCAGGCCTCTTTCAGGTTTCGCTTTCAACTTTGTAAGCATTCTTCTTATTGCGGGTTTTTTTTTTTTTTTTTTTTTTTTTAATCCCCAGTGCTTCTGAGAGCGACCTTGAGAGGACCTCTGTTTCTTGTTCTCAAAAGAGCCTGGCTGTGCTGATTATCGACAAACCACCCTGCGCCCGCCTGTCCTCACAGCATTGGAAACAGGCTCCGGCTCTTTTGAATAGAGCCGCAGACAGCTGCAGGGCAGCCGCAGACTCTTAGCCAACTTCCCAGCACAAAGAAAAGTTGTTGGATTAAGTTACTGAAAGGAAGCAGGCGGAGGATTACATTAAAAATACCCTGGAGCGTGTTCCCATGGACGACGGCAAACGCAGGCTTCTAGCAAACACCGGAGGTCCGCATTTCAGACTCACCAGAACGGAGACAGGATGACGTCATAAGACAGAGTCAGAGATGAGCGTTTTCATTGGTCTCGCAGACTGTGCCACACTCATCCCCCAAGCCATGGGGTTCCGGAGCGGCAAGCACAGGGCACACACGCAGCCACTCTCTGTGTCCCAGGTACCATGGACAATGTTGCCAACCAGGCATTGCCCACTGAGCCCGAGAACAGGTGTGAAACCCTTCTTCACAAGGCTACACCAGATAGGGAGGTTAGCCCTGGAAGTGGCCCTGCAGTCTCCCTCTGGACGCAGAGGAGGAAACAGCCTGGGGAAGTTCGCTGAATTCTCCACTCCACTTAGGTATTTGGTGCCAGAGATCAAGTACACCCTCTACTTTCGACTTCACCCTCTACTTTTTCTGGTAAACTACCTCTGGCCCTCAAATGCCTACTTTTTTCAACAACCTAAGAGCTTCTCCAGTGTGATGGTTCAGATGATTTCATAGGATGGCTGTCTGGCATCTTCCCAGGCGAGAGAAAGTAGGGCCCACAAGGCCTTGTAATACGTGGATGGGCTTAAAGAGAGCTATAGGCGATATATGAACTTCGGTACAATTCTTAATCTCTCTCTACTTCCTGTCTGCAAGACACTCATGGCTTCTCTAGAAGAACACAGTAATGGCGCCTGAATGGTCAAAGAAGTGGCAAATGATAGGCCTGGTGTAGTGGTTTCATCTATAAATCCAGCACTTGGGAGGCTGAGGCAAGGAGGATCATGAGTTTGAGGTCAATCTGGACTATATAGAAAAACCTGTCTTAAAAATGAAGGAAGGAAGAAAGGAAGGAAGGAAGGAAGGAAGGAAGGAAGGAAGGAAGGAAGGGAGGGAGGGAGGGAGGGGGAGGCGGGAGGGAGGGAGGGAGGGAGGAAGGAAGGAAGGAAGAAATGAAGGAAGAAATGAAGGAAGAAGGGAGGGAGGAAGTAAGGATGGAAGGAAGGAAGAAAAGGAGGGAGGTGATGTGGGATTCCCCTCTGTATGCTGTGACTACCACTGGTGAATAAAGAAACTGCCTTGGCCTGTTGATAAGGCAGAGCAGAGCTAGGCTGGGAAAACTAAACTGAATGCTGGGAGGAAGGAGGCAGAGTCAGTGAGAAGCTATGTAGCCTCCAGAGACAGATGCAGGATACTGGATGGAACTTTACTGGGTAAGCCACAGCCATGTGGCGATACACACATTAATGGAGATGGGCTAGTTTAGGATATAAGAGTTAGCCAGAAATATGCTTAAGCTTTTGGCCAAACAGTATCACAAATAACATAGTTTCTGTGTGTTTATTTCCGGGCTGAGCAGGGAGGGAAACAAAAGAGAAGTCACACGCAGGGGCAGGCAGAGGCAGGCGGATCTCTGTGAGGTCTACAGAGTGAGTTTCAGCCCAGACAGGGTTGTGTAGTGAGACCTTGTTTTGAGAGCAGAGAGAGTGAACAGAAGAGATGAATACAGAAACACAAGAGAGCTCTGAGTGTCCATGATTGGCTCCTTTTGTCCCAGTCTTCTGCTTTGTGACACAAGCTGTTGCATGCATTTTACTCTATCTGATTGCTCATTTTTCTCATCAGGGAAAAAAGTCTTAATAAATCTTTTGTCTATTTTGAGCTGCACAGATTCATTTTTTTTACCACGCTAATATATACTATATTGCTAGGAGAAGGTAATTACTTGATGAAATTAAGACATTCTGCAACTCTATCTTATAATGTCTCTAATTTCCAGACGCACACAAATTGTATCTTCCTCAAGAAAAATAGTAATTTCCTTTGTTTCTCTGACAAAAGCAGGTAATAACGCTCTTTCTCCTGCAATTATTTTAGACAAATTCTCCAACTCGTTATCTTAGGCCTCTCAGAGCAGTAACGATACATTATTTCCAGTTTCAAGTGTTACTTTCATCCCTGTGTTGCTGATGCTCTTTTAGATTGAAAATGATGCTTTCTTTTTTAAGCAGCACTGACACCCATTGTCATAGCTGTCCAGTCCCTTCATAATGGGGGGGGGGGGATCACTAATGATGATGAATGAATGGCCTTGTGGAAATAAATTATGCCACAGATAACTTGTCCTCGTCAATACCAAAACCATGATTGCTTCGTACAAGACATAAATAGACAAAATTAATGACGTGGAATAGAAAAGCTTAAAGAATCATGACCGGAGCAGCTTACCAAGTTGTTGAGATGCTTATTAGAATCTCATATTCATTAAAAAAATCAAGTATTATTGATCACTTGTACTGTGAGCAGCCCTAGTTTGGGGAGCACAAAGTCACTGGGCCTTTAAGAGCCCATAGTCTTGCTTGGGAGAGAGGAGGAAAGAATCAATACAGAAGGACGCGAAGCCCGGCTCACACTAACAACGCGAGACTAGGCGCCAGGTAAATCCTAAGGAAAGAAACTCTATGAGCGCTGGAGGAAAAGACAATATGAGATCTGGGCATAATTTCTGAGTAGGAAAGATTCTAAATGAGCATGAAAAACCCCCTGGCCAAAGCTGGATTTGTTACATTGGCATTTTGGGGATCTCATCTCGTTCTCGTATGCTCCTCCCCCTCCTCACAGAGTCTCACCGCGCCTGGCCTGACTTGATTCTTCCTTCTGTTTCTTCTTTATAACATGACTAACTTTCATGGCCTCAGTCACTGTGATTCAGACAGACTTTCCCACATGAGTCTCCAGTGGGTCAGCATCTCACCACATGGACGGTGAATCCCACCCTGCCTCCTGCCAGAACCTCCCTTCTTCCATCCAGGGTTGACCAAAGCTTTTCTGTCTACGCAGGCCCTCTAAACGCCTGCTCCAGAAAGCCCCTCCTGGAAGTCTTAGAGCACCAGAACCATTTACAATTCGCAGCAATCCTGGGTCAGGGTTGTTTGCTCCGCAATTCCCATCCCTGTGTCAGTGCGACCGAGAACAAGCCCGGCCACTGGCGGAGATGAAGCAGATTTGCTGACACTCTCAGCAATTGATGGATTTTTTTTTTCTAAGTGAGCAAAACCAGTTTTCTTTTCCAGACATCTAATTGGGATCTAGAGAAGTAAATGCATTTCTTTTGTTCCTCAGATTAAAGTATTCGATATTTAGAGTCAAGGTACACTGTCAAGAAGAGTAAAAAGATAAAGCACAGGATGAAAGACTTTCAAACTGTATGTCTTAGGAAGGTCTTGTATGTACCGTATATTAACCATTCTTACAACTCAAAAATAAAAGACAACCCAACTGAAGAGAAGACTTGGACTAGGTATTTCTACAGAGAAAACAAATAGCCCGCAAGCATATGAAAATACCCTCTGTGTCATTAGTCACTTGGAAAATATACATCAAAACCTCAGTGAGGGGCTGGACTGATGGCTCATCAGTTAAGAGCCCTGGCTGCTCTTCCTGAGGACTCAGGTTTGGTTTTCAGCACCTTCATGGTGGCTCACAACTCCAGGCCCAGGGGCTTGGTTCCCAGCACCTACGTGGTGGCTCACAACCATCTGTAATTCCAGTCCCATGGGTTCCAATGCCCACTTCTGGCATCCTTGGGCATTGCATGCATGGGGAACACAGGCTTACACATAGGCAAAACACCCACACATACAAAATAAAAAGGAACAAATCTCAAAACCAACACAAGAGCACTAACTCATTCTCTAGGACGGCTGTAATAGAATGGGGTTATTTCCCAAGGCAAAAATATTTCCCATAGAAATGTAAAAAGATACAGTTGCTACGTACAGCGATTTGTTCCTCAGAGAATGATACATAGAATCACCGTATGACCCAGCAATTCCATGCTTGGTATATATTCAAAAGAACTGGAAAAGAGGCCGCCTTGTTTCTCCTGTCCTTCAAAAGCGGGCTCCAGTCATGAGGTTTGTATGCATCCCAACCTTTGATTTTTCCACACTTACATTCAATTCCCTCTTTTTAATTTTAAATTGTATTTTAATGTATTGCATGTGTGTGCGAGCTCATGTCATCACCCATGTGCACCTGCGTGTCATAACAACTTGCATGTGACCTCTAAGTTGTGGAGTCAAAAGAGAACATGTAGCAATTTGCTTCCCCCTTCTGCCCTGTGAGACCCGTGTGATGGAGAAGGGAGGCCACTTGTTGGTTCCCCGCCACACAGCTAGCTTAGACCTGAAACAATGACGCAAAAACTGTATTTATTAAATCACTGCTTGGCCCATTAGCTCTAGCTTCTTATTAGCTGACTCTTACATATTAATTTAATTTATTTCTAGTAATTCGTGTATCACCACATGGCTGTGGCTTACCGGGTTAAGTTCCCAGCGTCTGTCTTAGGTGGAGGATCCATGGAGTCTCTCTGACTCCTCCCTTCTTCCTCCCCACATACAGCCTAGCTTTCCCTGCCTAGTTCTGTTCTTCCCTGCCATAGGCTCAAAGCAGTTTCTTTATTCATTAACCAATGAAAGCAATACACAGACAGAAGGATCCCACACCGCCCAGGGATTAGAATCAGGCTCTCAAGCTTAGAATCTCATTGACCCTTCACTATCTCTTTAAAAACAAGATTTGTTTTATTTTTAATTATGTGTATACACATGTGACAAGTGCCCATGTGAGTGCAGGTGCCTGCAGGGTCCAGAAGAGAGAGGGCATCCTGGACTATCCCTGGAGTGCAGGGACTCAGAAGCTGCCATGTAGATGGACTCTGGGAACTAAATCTCTGTAATAGCAGGAAATGCTTTTCAGTGCGGAGCCATCTCTCCAGACCCACCAAACCCTCTTCCTTCCCTTCTTCCTTCTTTTACCGTTTTTTTGGTGTGGGAGGTCCTTCTGTATGTGTTGCTTTCATTGGTTAATGAATAAAGAAGCTGCTTTTGGCCAATGGCTTAACAGAATATAGCCGGGCTGGAAAAGACAGATGGAGAGAGTAGGCGGAGTCAGGGAGATGCCATGTAGCCACCGGAGAGGAAAGAGGTGAGCTGTCAGCTGGAACCTTGCTGGTAGGCCACGAGCCTCATGATAAAATATAAAATAAAGAAAATGGGTTAATTCTAGACGTAGAAGATAGCTAGGTATGTGCTTAAGCTATGGGCAAAACACTATTGCAAATCAAAGTTTCTGTGTGATTATTTCGGGGCTTAGCAGCCAGGAACAAACAAGCAGATGGCCACAACACCTTTCCTTTTAAAATTCTCCCCTTTTAAGCTGAAATGAGTTTCTGTGACTGTGTCCACACATCCCTTAGACTCCTGCCTTTGTCCCTTAAGGGCACAGTAGACAGAGGAACCCATGCCCATTCTGTGTTCATAGGACCCAATGGGTCGAATATCCCACATTTAATTGGCACATAGAATGTGTGTATTAAAGGGAAGGTTGGAAAAAGAGACTGGAAGCCAACACAAGAGAAAACTTTTTGACTTAAGTAAAGGCCTAATGGAAGAAATTCTTCCCGTTTCTCATAATAATTTAAATCAGGTTGCCTAGTAACCATCTGCTTTAAAATGGTTCTCTATATAAAAAAAAATAGTGTTTTTATAAGAAGCTGTGGATTTCCAAGCCAGGTTTTATAACCTCATGCAGACCCATATGTCTTTTTATTCCAGGCAGAATTCCAACTGGCTTACAGAGAAGCATGCCCACTGCAAGGTGATCTCAGCGAGTGGAGGGTCCCACGGATGCAGGGGCAGGGCATCCATGGAGCGGTATTAGTTCAGGGGAACCCTAGAATGGAAGGAGTGTCCTGGCCTGTTTGCCGCATCCTGCACTGGAAGTGTTGGCAGGACTGCCATGCAGGGACCACAGAGAGATGTCCAAAGAAGGAAGACAGGAACCCAGCCACTGAGATTTAACGTAAGAATGCTAAACCCACTAACGGAATGAAACAGAGGAGGTGCAGTTGTTTTAAAAGTTTTCCTGAATGCAGTTTGGTTACCTGTTCATCATTATATATAATTATATTCGTATGACTCACTGGCTTTATTAAGACATTTGTACTGTACTTAACCGGCTTTTGTTAACTGTCTTCCAAACAGAAGTACACTGAGTTAAAGAAAGAATGCTTGTTTCTTTAAACATTTATTCGTATCCATTGTTGGTACCCTGTGGGCGAGAAGAGTATCTCATTAAGCCTGTTTCTAGGCTGTGACTTCTTCCTCTATTTGCTGCGGGATGGAGGGTACAGCCTGGAAGAGAAAACACTCCATCTCAGACGGTCTAAATCAGGAAACTCAAAAAGTCAAGTAGGTAGCACTCAATTGGAGTGATTAGCAGAACAGTCCACCTAATGTCACGGCCAGCAGGTAACCGAAGCCACGTCTTGATCGCCCTGTCTAAACGCGCCCATGGCTTCAGGCTCCACTAAAACTAAAGAGCCCCTGGCGTTATCCAGGCATGCTTCCCGTGAGAGCCGAGTTCAGTCGTTCTCCCTGGGGTTAAGATGGCTGGACAGGGTATCTTCGGAACCAAATATGAATCTCAATAAGAGCTTCAGGAACACATTGGGAGAACTCAAGAGTGTTTGCGTTTGTCTAAATCATTCATTCTTTCTATGTGACTTCTCCCTTAATTGTGTGACAAAGATGGGCATGTCACAGAGGCTGACAAGTAGCACTCTGAGCAGGCCATCCCTGGTCCCTGTGTTCAGCTGTGCCAGCATGCACAGACACACACACACACACACACACACACACACACACACACACACACACACGTGAACAAGGCATTCACACAGGCAGGCCCAGTTAACAGGGCATTGTAAGCAGGGAAGCTCTAGCTCTAGATGACCCTGTCTGGGCCACTGGTCCTCACTTGGAAGCAAGCAGTGCACTCCAGAGATGCACAGGAATCGTTGGTGCTCCAATGGGCTAGGATCCACTTGCAGAGCCTTCCATTGGCTGGCTTCCTGTTCTCATCCCACCCCCTCAGAGCAAACCCCCTGCTGCTCAGAAATGGACCCAGGCACTCTGGGGATTCAGTCTCTCGATTTATGGCTTCTACTCACATACAGCTTGCTTAGCACACCCAGCTAGGACAAGTGTATCAGATCTGATTAAATACCGAGGCACACACACTCTCTATTATCCCCGGTCGATAGCCATTTTCTACAGCTGCAGTAGCACATGCCTGCAATCTAGCGTCTGGAAAGTTGAGGTGGTGAGTTCAAGGCCAATGCCGGCCACATGGCAAATCCCTGTTTCAAAACTCAGAGAGAAGGGCTGAAGATGAAGGTCAGGGACAGAATGCTGCTCAGTGTGCCCAGGGGTCTGGGTCAGAGCCCAGCACTGACAAACCAGGACTGACAACAGCTGGCTTGCTTGCTTGTTTCCTTGCAAGACATTGCCCCCCTTAATGTTAGCTTAAATGAAATGTCCCCACAGGACCAGAGGGAGTGGCACTATCAGGAGGTGTGGCCTGGTTGGAGGAAGTGTGTCACTAGTGGGCTTTGGCTTTCAGAAGCTCAAGCCAGGCCCAGTGTCTCTCTCTCCCTGCTGCCGGCCCCTCCAGATGTGGAATCTTCAGCTCCTCTCCAGCACCACATCTGTCTGCACGCTGCCACGCTTCCTGTCATGATGATAATGGACTGAACCTCTGAACCTGTAAGGCAGCCCCAATTAAATGTTGTCCTTTATAAGACTGCTGTCTCTTCACATAGTGTCTCTTCACAGCACTAGAACATAGACTAAGATACCCCTGGCCAAAAAAAAAAAAAAAATGTCGAAGGAGATGGAAGAAAGATATTTGGGAGACAGGGGTGAACCTCCTCTGACCCAATTACTGTCCCTTAGGCTCCATTCCCTAAAGGTTTCAACACCTAAACACTGCCTCACGGAGAACCAAGCTTCTAGCATATGGACTTTTGCCGGATAAACTGTATCCATATCATATAAAATATGGCTGTTTGTGTTGGTGGTTTTTTTTTTTTATTTTTTTTGGTGGCGTCTTTGGGATGTAGCATTCATTCTATCAGTCCTGAGTTCAGAGCATTAAGTGGGTTTTCTCCTGGGTGACAGGAGCAAAGATGAAGGAAGAGCAGCTCATTTCCCCATCACTCAAGCTGTAAGGCTCCCCTGACCTCTGCTGAGAGTGCCCTGCCCTGACTCATGGGGAGTCGGGTCCATCCCAAGCATCGAGGTGCCAGCAACGTGTTTCCATTAAAGCTCTCCATGTGCGTTTCCAAATGCTGCTTCCAACAGCCTACAGATGTGGGCAGGGCAGATGTTGTTTTTCACGCCTAGAGAACAGACTCCAAGGAGTCACTCAGGGTCACCCAGCTAGGGAGGGCCCTGATGATGCATCCGCTTTAATAAAGCCCACCTTAAAGCGCCACACATCACCAGAGTGCGAGGGCCACACCCTACACCCACGTGTGAGCGACTCCGCACAGTAGCTGGATCCACTAATAGCCCAGCTACCTCTGAGGGATTTCTCTATTAAAGTACTACACGACAGAAAAAAAAAATCTCAAATTCCAATCCCTTCTGGATTTTAGTTCAACCTAATGAAGCAGCTCAGTAAATTGCCCCCTACACCTCCCTGGGCTGTGACCTTTGCAAGCTTGGAAGAAAAAAAAAGACCCTCAGACGCACAAAGGTTTCAGCCCTTCATTGTTCTAGCTCAGAGGAAAGGGAGAAAGGGCCCAGTTTCCCCTGCGGTTCACAGATGCAGCGGCTTCTGGTGTGAAAGAGTAAACGGCTCGGTGCACTGACCCCTTTGAAGCATGTGTTGGAGGAAAGGAAGAGAAACAGACAAGTGGAAATCAATACTCCTTGCTATTGTCTCTCGGTTTGGAAAACCAATCCTGGACACACACTTCTCTCTCTGCTTCAGTGGCTCGTAAATGTCACACGCTAATATTGAGACTTGTGACATTTTTTTTGTGTGTAGTCTGACCTCATTTAGGAATATTTTTAATATTAATTTTTTTGGGCTTGATTTTGAAGATTAATGCCAGGTGCTAAAATTGTAACCGGCTGAGCAGATGTGCTGGCAGATTATCACATGTGTCGCACAACCGTTCTTTGTCCTCACAAGTGGGCGTTGATCACAGTTTGCCTTCTTGCTCCCACCCAGGGCCGTGAGGTAGGATTCAGGACTCTCTGAACAAGATGGTGTCACAGCCTTTCCGGCCCCATCTCTTGTTAGAGAGAGAAGTATCTGACACTCGTTTGAATGACGAATTCAGCACAGCTTTCATAGAAAGTACTCGAGAAATGATTCCATCACGCTCCTCTTTGAAATCTAAAAACCAGCCTCTCCTGTCACCAAGGACACAAAAATAGGAATATAGAAAATATCCCCCAGTTATTTCAATGCCTAAAAATTACACTGGAGTCTTAGATCGCCACCGTAACAGATTTAAGTGTTCTAAACTGTAGCGACACTAGCACCTTCTCTAAATGTTCCCACTTAAGGCGCACGAGCCACTTAAACTATCAGGCAGCTTTTCTGTTACGTGGCTTTGTTTTAATTTGGACAATGATATCAACATCGCTAAAATTTTCATTTCAAAGAAACACTTTATCTGTTGACTAGAAGGCCTTGGTTTAATCGGCCTCTTCAAACCCATCTTCTAAGATCCAGTCACAAAATCACTGGCATATTCTAATCAGCTACATAGGGAAGGAGAGGCAGCTCTGCCTGGAGTTTCCACCGCAAAGGACCATGGGAAATTCCCTTCCCTTGTCTGCGTTTTCTTTCCCAGTCCATATGATCAGGACCTGCCTCATAAGATGGCTGTGAAAATTAAGCACAATGAGATACAGGAAAGCTTTTTGTAGACAATGCTTAGCAGAAAATAAAAGACAGCGTTTTTGGCGGGGAGGGTAGGGATTGGGGGAGATGGTCCTATTGCTGACTCAGCGGCAGCTGACCCCAAAGCAAAGGCTGACCTTTGACTCATGCAGGCCTGGGTTACCTCGTTGCAAGACGGACACTGCTGGAGCCACAGATTGCTGTTGTCGCCTGAGTTGTTCGGGAGCTTCTTAGACATTAGCAGTCGTGAAGGTTGTTGAGGATGGACTCTTCCTGTGTGTAAGGCTTTGCACGCCCGCGCCTTGCTCCCGTTATCCCGGCTAGCAAGCCACTCCTGCTTGGCTGGCATGGCAGTCTCTTCAACCACGGTCCACTCTGGCTACTTAGGAGTTATTTTCCTACCATGGTCCTTCCACTGGCCACTCTTATTCCTGGAGAAGCCCACTTTACCTTGCAACAAACTCCACCTCCTCATCTACCCTATTTTCTCTGCTTCTCATCTGACTTCTTTCAACAAGATCCCAAGTACCAAGGAGCTGAGAGACCAGACCTCAGAAGCAGCAGCCGGTGCTTCAGACATGAGGTCCAGGAGCTTTCCTACACCAAGAGTCCACTCTTCAACTCCCTCAACAGCAGCTGAGCATCCCGTAATGAGCTCAATTCTGGTACGGACCCCCTCGGAGGTGTAAGGAAAGTTTCAGGCGAAACCTGGGGGCCAGCATCCGCAGCAGGCTAGGTTCAGCCACCTATGCCAATATGCTTGAAGGGAATCAACGTGGTCCAGACTGCACCCCAACACTACCCTTGGGAACAACTGTCCCTATCTGGGGATTGGTCCGTCCTGTGAAAGTTCATCCTTTCAGGAATCCAAGGTGAGCGCTGGTTTAAGACAATGCCTTATCTTTGTCCCTTCAGCCTTTCAGAGGGATGGCATTCCTGCCTGTGTATTAACACGCCTAATGTAGACTCAAGCTGAAATCTGACCCAAAGTAAAGAAAACAGGACAGTGCTTGTATCTCAGCAGGGAAAGCTGGGCTGAGGTCCACGAGACCTGGAGCTGAGCCCCAGGACCACAGAACCAGATGTGGTGCTGGTGCAAGCCTGTGAACTCAGGGGGGGGGGGGGGCAAGGTATTATCTTTCCCTGAGCCGTGGTCACACATGCCCTCAATCCCAGCCCTGCAGAGGTAGATGAATCTCAGAGTTCAAGTTTGAGGCCAGTGTGGTCTACAGGACAGCCAAGGATACACAGAGAAAAACTCTATTTCGAAAAAACAGAAACAAAAAAATTGAAATTTGTTTTTTAAAAAGTCTCAGAAGTTTCAGGCCAACACATCCTCAGCTGTGTGGTATAGTTCAAGGTCAGCCTGAGGTATGTGAGAAACCGTCTTTTAAAAATTAGTAAATGAAACAGATACGAAATGAAGGTCAAGGCGCCAGACTCTCATCCTTTACTTGCCTTGTGGGCCCAAATGAGAAAGCCATTGCTTTCTAGAGAAAGCAACTTCTAAGTGCCTTCTCTAAGATGGCACAGACCCCTAAGGTTTAGGGCTTGACCCCACAAGATGGTCTAACGTCAGACATTTGCTAAGAGTCTTGTGTTTCCTGTTTGTCTGACTGACCGGCTATAAATCGGGGTGCCCATGACCTCTCCTCAAGTTCAATAATTTGTTAAACATCTTACAGAGCTCAGGGAGACACTGTCATTGCTGTCCTCTAAGAGCCCAGTCGATGACCTAAACAGGCTCATTTTGTCCCTCTCCGGGTCTTTTTGCCTCTTTAGCTTTTCTCTCTCCCCGACCCCCTCACCTCTCCAGCTACCTTGTATTCCACAGGAACGAATCAAAAGAACTGATGGAAAAGCCCAAAGCAATGGTGACCATTGTCACCACGAGACGTGATGGCTCCCCTAAGCGGGACCGTTGTCCCCTCACAGAACCAGAGGCGATCTGGTCTGTCCTAGCTTGCTTAACTGCCAGCTTACCACCACAGAAATCAGCTAAGAACCTGTTGAGGAACTCTCTAGATTTAATTGGTCTGGAGCATGTCTGCAGTGGATTGTCTTTTATTGATTGTTGTAAGGGAGCCCAACTCACTATGGTGACACCATTCTCTGGGCAGGAGGTCATAGGTCATATACGAAAGCTAGCTAAGCACCAGCCTGTGCAGAAGCCATCAACTGTGTTCCTCAATGGCTTCTGCAGTACGTCTTTGGCCGCGTGGTCGCTAATGCTATAGGGTCCTGCTTGAGTTACTGCCTCACCTGCCTTCAGTGATGAACTGGGCAACCTGGAGCTGAATGCTACAATCCAGCTTTTCTCCCGAAGTTGCTTTTGGTTGGAGAGTTTTATCAAAGTGTGAAGCCAGGACACCCCCTAATCAGAGCAAACATCTCAGGGAACCAGTCCAGGGAGCAGGACCGCCCTCTCAGGTGAGAACAGCAACTGTGACTTTTTTTTAGACTGCACGGAGAAAATGACACGCCAGACGCAGACTGGAACCATTACCTGTCTGCCAGCTGCACAGACGCTTGGCCCTTTCCTCTCTCCTCCACTTCACATACACAAGGTGGCTTCTACATGTGTCAGCATTATTGTCTCCCTCCCAGAGGCAGAGCTGGAGGTCACCAAACATCTCTATCTATTCTTTCCAGTGGGGCCACATCGATTAAAGCCGTCTCTGCCTTGTGCCGCATTTGGCTTGCTGGCACATGGGGTGAGCTGACAGAAACCAGTTTATTGTCCGGTTCTCACAACTGAAACTTTTGCTTTAGAATTCTGGTGGCATCACTAGATGGTTATAAAAGCCACAACTCAGTAATGTCAAGTGGAAAAGAGGCCAGAGGCATGCCATGAGGGAGGGCTGTAGAGCTTACAGGCCCTCAGATACAGCTTCCTCCCCAGTGCATGCGACAGCCTGGATTGGGCTCTCCGCAAGCTATCCCTTATCTATACCACAATATTATGCAGTATAGTTGATAACTCATTCGTCATTACTGTCTGAACTCAGACTCTAGCTCCTCCCCGATCCTTGTGAGTTGAGCTGGTGTTGAGAGGAAAGCTCTTACCCTCTGACTGCACACGTGGGCCATCTTGAACCCCACGCAGAGCCAGACTCAGGTGTGATTGAAAAAGGCTGAGGAATAATGAAGGATGCTCTTTACTCTGGCTTCTCAGGAAACGATAAGGGTTTTGGGAGCTCCACGCTGTGCCAGTGTCTGGGAACAGGGATCAATCTTTATTTGCTCTATCACAGCATCACCCTACCTCAGAGCCTGAGACCAGACAAAAAAGTAGGCGCAGAAAGACAGCAAATAGAAAGGGTTGGAGGCCCTGGAGGCCCAGGCACTCATGGGCTCTAAACATGTTCAGCAGAAGCAGCTTGCGTGTCCATGGCAAGTCTCATTCGGAGCATGAGCTGTCGGTTGTCTATACCTGATGGAGACTCCAGTGAGCTGGGGGGGGTTCCCTTCGTCTCCAGGCCTGTCTTCTCTCCATGACTACCACAGGTCGATGAACAGCGCTTCAACCAAAGTGGTGGATGATGGGGGACTGTTCTCCAATGTCTGAGCTTCTCCTGTCTGCTCATTTCACCCCCCAAACCCTACAGGTAACCCCTTCCACCCCACACCAATATCGCGTCCTGTAGCCACCATATTGGGTAGCTATCTTACATGAACTACAGACACATTGTTCGCCTTTCTCTGCCAAGCTGCCTTTTCCTTTTTGAGCATTTTAAGAGAGACACGTCACACTGCGTACGTTCTGATTTGGGGTTCAGGGCTGTGACCATGTAAGGCGTGCTGATGAAAAAGTATGCCAACACAGATTTCTTGAATCCCCGAGTAAGTAGTACAATTAGATTGCTTCATAAGTCTTTAGGAAATAAGGCTTGTTGCAATGTACCAAGTTATTTTCCCTCCCTGTGCTGCCCACTCAAGGCCCAGCTGAATGAGAAGAATTCCCTGAAGCTGTCTTCCTTTGACACTGCAGACAAGATACAGCGAAGGCGTCGTGGGGCTCAGAGGTATGAAGAACATCTCATGTCTATAGAAAGGGGTGAGGCGCCAAGCACGAACAGAGCTCCTTATTTCTCAGGGCTCCTTCCTGGAGAACAATCCTTCTCGGATCACTTTCATTCCCTCAGAAACTGAGGCGAATGCTTCGAGAAAAACCATATAATACTCTGAGAGGCCGGTTGCCACCGCATGGTTATTAAGCCCTTGGGAAACAATGGGGTTCTCTAACGTCTGCGGAATAGCTGTGCCCCCTGAGAGTCGTCGTAAAACAGAATCTAATAAGGTGGTAACTCTGGAGAGTAAAATATGATTGATTAAGGTTTAAAATCCGTGGTGTGTGGGTCGCCTACCTCTGACTGCCTCTGTCATAGTCTATAGCCCAACAGAGCACAGGTCTCTGTAGGAGAAGCTCTTTGGCTCCTGGGATAATGTAAGATGGGAAAAATGAGCTCAGCCCAGAGTTATTCTTCCCCTTTCTTAATCCTCCAAGTGAGACTAAATTCCGAGAGGGAGCTGGAGGAAGAGAGAAAAGCAGCAGACAAAGGCAAGCAGAGAGTGGAGAAGCGAAAGCTGCGACCTAGCGTTTGCATCGAAGAATCATGAAAGATGCAGGCCGGCGAAGACCGTGCAAGCCCCGAAAGTTCGCTCTTCAAGCCGTCTGCACGTACTTGCCCAGTTCTGAGATGTCTGGGCATGCTAAGCATCAGTGCACACGTGCACACTCAGCATGGGGTCTGGAGGGAAAGGCTGCAATAGTCTCCCTTCCTCGTGTAAGAACAGCTCTGTAACTCGAATCAGCTCATATATATATATA
>NW_026067986.1:1731085-1759623 GCF_014885135.2 Alexandromys fortis | reverse complement strand
ATAAACTCAACCTTTAATTCCATCCCCCTGCCCGGTAAGACATTTCTACAAGTCAAGCCAGGTCTGTAATAAAGAAAGACCTCGAAAGAGTTCTTTTTCCCTTTTCCCCTGTGGTGCTGAAAACTCAGAGATATATACAGGCTGTTTGGTTAGTGGATGTCCCGACAGACTCCTTCCGAAGCATCAAGGCTTTCCATTTCTGTTGCAGGCTGAGACACTGGACATGTGGCTGGAAATGAGGGGAGAAACAAATAACCCCCCCACACCACAAGGGGGCTGCTGCTGCTGGTGACTTTTGCTGTCACTTTACAGTATGGGATTGAGGTGCTAGCCTCACGCTGTGGAGCTAATACCCTTGGGGTTCCCTATAATTAGGTAAAAGGGCAGTGGACTAGAGGGAGCAGTAAATTAAAGACCTGTAAAAGGGAAGGAATGGTCACAGCTTAACTCCCAGGCACACCGAGCTGCCCCTGCCACTTCTCAAAGCCCCAGCCTGTGTGCAGAGGCTGCACGGCAGTCCACCGGGTGAGTCTAGCAAGCAAAGCCACCCAGGGAAGCTGCTAAGAGGGATGGATTCGTGTGAATCCAAGTACACACCCCTGATGTCTGAGAGGGATGGATTCGCGTGAATCCAAGTACACACCCCTGATGTCTAGCAACTTTAATTATAGTACTTTAATAAAGATTCTGATCTCTCTCTGGCTCTCTCTTTCTCTCTCTCTCTCTCTCTCTCTCTCTCTCTCTCTCTCTCTGTGTGTGTGTGTGTGTGTGTGTGAAAAATACTCAACCCATATTCCCAGATTTAGATTCTGCTTTCACTATTAAAAAAATCAATATTAGCAGAACACACAGGATAAACTCTCTGGGGATGGGATCACTGAGCTAACAGGTATGAACCCCTTGCAGGCTAATTTGGTTCTTGGCCACCTACTGTATTCCTTGATAATGGTGGCAGTAGACCAGCCAGCTACCACCAGGCACAGCGTGACAATTTCTCTAGGACCTTGTCAGTGGTGGTGGGATGGCAGGGTGGGGGGAGGGTCTTGTTTCACTTTCAGATAAGCCTAAGAAGGAATTTCAAAGTTACTTGACTTTCATTGTGGCTCAGAGAAGTCTTAGAGTAGTTTTATCTCATTAATTATACCAATAGGAAGAAATTGACGCCTCGCAACCAGCCATCTTCCTTTCAAGACCTCATTTTCCGCACTTCTGCAGTCAGTCCCAAATTAGGCGAGGGGTTTCAAACTGAAGCGCAGTTCTGAGGCAATTATCCCGCTCTCTGCTCTATTTTAGGAGCAACAACAAAAATGAACCGTTGTTTGAAGCTGTGCGAGCAGAACCACCGGCGGTCTAGATGCTCCCCTCGCGGGCTGCGTGGGCTTGGGTGGACTTCGGTTTCGGCCCCTATAAAGCCGAGTCTACTCGCTCCGCTAGACTCACGGGATTTCTGTACATGCCCTGTGTGCGCATAATAACAACAGTGTTTTGAGAAATAACATTGGTTAAAAACATAAAGATCTCACCCCTTTCGGAATCACAGTCATTGAGAAAACAACAGCAAATGCCAGGAGGATGTGGCCAAACTAGAACCCTTATACACTGTCGGTGAAACGGTAAACCAGTCTAGACGCTAGGAAATCAGTCTAGCCATGTCTCAAAAAACAGTGAGATCTACCATGGGATCTAGCTGTAGCATTTCTGGCTATTTACTCAGAGGTCCCTGAGTCAACGTGCTACAGAGATATTTGCACATCAACATCCACAACAGTGAAGTTATGGGCCCAACCGAGATGTCCAACGACAGATGACCAGATAAAGAAAATGGGGTATAAGTAAACAAATGGGATTTCTGCAGTCAGAAGGAGCCTGAAGCGTTTGTTGGCAGGAAACTGGATGTAACGGGAGATAACGGAGTGAATTAGAGCAGGCTCAAAAGGCAAATATACATATATAAAGTCACGTGATTCAGGATGACAGGAAAGAAGAAGCAGAGGGGCACTCAGCTGAAGGGGAAGGAGAACCATCTGGACAAGACAAGGGTCTGGAAGAAAGCAGCGGTTAAGAGAAGACAAAGGAGCAAAGAACAATGACACATGTGTATGTCTGAGGATATCAGGGCAAAATTCTTTATATGCTAACGCGAAACTGTAATTTTGTAAAAAGTGGATCAGAGACCTAAATGTAAAACCTAAACGATGACCCTCCTGAAGAAAAGGGAGGAATGTTTTTACAAACTTGGAATAAGAGATGTTTGAGCTGGGCATGGTGACACATGCTTTAGTTCCAGTACTCAGGAGGCAGAGGCAGTGATCACTGTGAGTTTGAGGCCAGCCCAGTCTGTGTAGTGAGTTCCAGGCCAGCCAGGACTGTACAGTGAGACCCTGACTTTAAAAATAGTGTTTATGAAATAGCACACAAAAAGCAGTAAGGCCAGGCAGTGGTGATACACACTTTTAATCCCAGCACTCAGCTGGCAGAGGGAAGAGTTTCTCTGTGAGTTCCAGGCCAGTCTTATCTACAGAGGGAATTCAAGGACAGCCAGGGACAAAGAGAAACCCTGTCTTGAAAAAAAAAATCAAGAAAAAAAAAACAATAAATGGGATTTTTGTAAAATCTGTTAATGTACAAATAAGTTATACATGCTATATTTATATACTTTACATACTTTACACATATATACACACAACACAACACAAACAATTATTCACGATTATATGACTAATACACTGTAGCTAACATTAAGAATATATACAGAAGCCATGTGTAGTAATACATACTTCTAAGACCCTACTATTTGTAAGGCTGAGGCTGGAGGGTCACTAGGTGAAGGCCAGTCTAGGAAAAGCGCTTTCTCAGAATAGAGCGTGAAGGATTAGTTCAGAGGCAGAGTACTTGCTCAGCAAGTCCAAGCTTCACGCACGCATGCACGTACGTACGTATGTTCCAACGTACGCACGCAGAGAACATCAAATACGTTCATCTACCGCTTCACAGCGGCTGTTGGAAAGACTGTGGAATTATTGAAGCCTCTGGATGTTACTGTGGGAAGGGGAGCCCTGTCTGTGAACCAGTGGTTTTGCCCCTTGGTGCATGCCAAGGCGGAATGCGGTGGTGTTTCCAAACCAAACAAAGACAGAGAGCTTGGCGCTTTATTCACAACCACTACTGACTCTAAACACCCGATGTTCTGTAATACCAGACTGGAGAAGCAAATCGTGACATATCCGGTAATATATAATATTACCCATCAGCCAGCAATGAATACTGGTGTAGGCAACAATTTAGACGAAGCTCGCAGTCATTATACCTGGAAAAGAAAAAAATCCTAGACACGGTGAATGATGCATGGGTTCATTCAAATGAAATGCAAAAACAAACAAAAAAACTAGTCTCTATTTATTGAAGTTAGGTTTACCTTTAAGGATTTTTGACTGGAAAAATAGATAAGGGAGGCTTCTCCAGTAAACAAAACAGCCTATACTTTTGTCTGGATGGCTATCACAATGGTTGGTGTTTGTGCATGTGTGTATGCATGTGTGCACACGTGCGCACATGTGTGTGTGCGCGCGCGTGTGTGTGTGTGCGCATGTGTGTTTTTCATTAAGAACTCAGTTAAGATGGATTCATGACTGCATGTTATATTTCACTTCAAAAGGAAAAATTAGTATTTTATTTTAGAGATATCAAAGATGCCCTTCCTTTTTGTGCTGAGGACTCTTGCCCACAAGGAAAACACTGGACACTTGCTCTATCTCAAGCCCTCCTTGCTGAAGTAGAATTCTGTAAGACCGGGCATTTCCATCTATAGTCACACTAAAGCTTGGCATCTCCAAAGCCTTAGGCCAGATTCCAGGGCAACCTTATACTCCATTTTCCTAAAGCACCCCTAGCTGGGCCTTCAGTCAACTCCTCCATCCTAGTAAAATGTTTGTAGAAGTGCTCCACGCGTCCTTACGTTGAGAGAGTCCCTGCTGAGGAACCACGCATCTAGGTCAGGTTGGCCTGTGGGCATGTCTGTGGGAGACTGTCTTGATGACTGACTGATGCCAGAAGATTCAACCCATTGTGCTGGATGCTGCCCAGTGCCCAAGGCGTGGGTCCTGAACTGTAGAAGCCCAAAGGAAGCTAGTGAAAGCAAGCAAGCAGTGTGTGTGTGTGTGTGTGTGTGTGTGTGTGTGTGTGTGTGTGTGATTTTCCTTTACCCTTCCCTGTGAGTAGGATGTGACCAGCTGTGTGGATTCTCAACTTGTCTTCCCTTTTTGTGTTGGATTCACGAAAGCCACATGGAAATCTCCTCCTGTCTGTGGCTTTCCGTCATGATACATAATCATGCCAGCAGAAATGAAGCTAGAACACCCTCCCATTAACTTGGCTTTCAAAACATTGCTGAAGTTTTCCCAGTTCTGACATAGATTTCTCTCCTTTCCTCTGGAGACCTGACTCCTCCCTCTGTGACGTCATCTTTGCTTTTCACGTCCATCTGCATTAAGCATCCGCATGGACCAGATACTCGGTCTTCAGCAAGGAAGACACACAGAGCACTTGTCTCTTTGGAACCGACCCTTGGATGGAAGAGGAAGAGAGTTAGGAACTAGCAAGTCACGGAAATGAGGGGGAGGAGCAGCCACTACAGATCAGCTGTCCATGCGTGTCCCTCTGATGGGTGGCATCTGAGCAAAGACCTGTTAGATAAAGGCTGCTGGATCTATGTGGAAGTGAGACTCCCCGAGGCACCTTGTATTTCTGCATTGTTCCTGCAGGATTCTGACTAAGACAGAAAAACAGTGTCTTTCATTTCTAGCATTTAGCCTTGTATCGTTGTAAAGAATGTAGGCGTGTGAGTGTGTAAGTGACAGAAGTCGAAAGAGGAGACATAAAGACATTTGGCTTCATTGGAATTGGAAACTTTCTGCATTACGAAGGGCACAACTGGGGAAGCGCCACAAGAGGCACAGAATGGGAGCACATTTGCAAGTCGTATACCTGACAGATCTCAGATGTCTGAAGAACTCATACAAACCTAACAAAAAGACAATCTAATTTTTTTAAACGGAC
Source organism: Alexandromys fortis (assembly GCF_014885135.2). Lineage (NCBI taxonomy): Eukaryota > Metazoa > Chordata > Mammalia > Rodentia > Cricetidae > Alexandromys > Alexandromys fortis. Next base: position 1,754,568 of record NW_026067986.1, on the reverse strand, counting down.
AAAGGTTTGAATTTATAGGTCTCCAAACACATACTTACGTGCGCATGGGCGCGTGCGCACACACACTAGCCAATAAAGATATGAAAAAGTCTCAAAAACACTGCCATCAGGAAAGTGTGACTAAAAACCATAACTATATACTTCACAATCCCAGAGATGACTACAATCACAAAGACAGCTGCAAGTGTTGGCACACGTGTGGGAAATGGGAGCTGCCATTCCTGAGAGTGCAAATATTACAGCGGTCTTGAGAAACAGTTTGGAAGTTCCTCAAAAATTACCACACACACACACACACACACACACACACACACACGAGTACACGAACACTGGACACTCAGAGCAATATTATTTATGGCAGACAATAGGTCTAAACAACTAAAACGTCCACACGCTGATGAATGGATAAAGAAAATGTCATGAAAATGTCTTCTATCCGTACAATCAAATGTCAGTCAGCCGTAAAAAAGACGCGAAGAGGTGGCGTATGCTGCGGCAAGGGCGACCCTTGAAAACACTAAATGGCAGGTGGGGAAAAAAGCCAGATGCAAAAGGTTACATAGTCTATGACTCCATTTATAAGAAGTGCCCAGAAAACACAAATCCACAGAGGCAGAATGCAGATAAGTGGTTGTCGGGCAGGATTTGGGGTCGGGGAAGAGTAGTGACTACTCTGCCGGACCTGACAGACTTGAGTTTCTAATTGGGATCGTGAGAACACTCTGGAATTAGGAAATGATAATTGGTAAAACCAAAACCAAAACAGCACTCAACTGCATACTGCGAAGTAGTGAATTTTTAAATTGAATCTTAAATTTGTTGTTGTTTTTGTTTTTGTTATTTTGAGACAGGGTTTCTCTGTGTAGTCCTGGCTGTCCTGGAACTCATTCTGTAGACCAGGCTGGCCTTGAATCCAGAGATTTGCCTGTCTCTGCCTCCCCACTGCTGAGATTAAAGGCACTTGCCACCACACCCAGCTGAATCTTGATTTAGAAACAAAAAAAAAAAATGAACAAATAAACAACAACAAAAAAAAAGCCTAAAAGACAGCAAAAAAAAAAAACTTTGTAAAATGAAAACATTTATCTTTTGTATCCCAGGTGAAAGGATAAAATGTTACTATTTCATCCCCAATTTTTCCGGTACTTGCTCTAGAGGCTGCCAGCCAGCACATCAGGCCCTGAAGCCATGAGTCCTGGCCACAAAGTCAGCCTCTGAGGCTGAGAGCTCACAAGCACAACAGACGAGGCCACGCCAGTTCAGACAGCACTTCCACATCACCTGATTCGAGGCCATGCCAGTTCAGACAGCACTTCCACATCACCTGATTACAGATCCTTACAGCCCTGCAACTCCAAGCTTGGGGGGAAGGGGGCGGGGGCTAACTCAGAACAGAGGGCGGCTAAGTTCTCTCTATAACAAGCCAATCAAAGGCAGGTAAAGCAATGGGCTAAGAAGAAAAGAGGGAGAGGGGACCTTGAACAGAAGCTGCAAGTGCTTTTGATCCTGCTGTTGATGTCAGAAATCAATAGAGATGTTTTCCTTCACTTTAGAGGGTGAGAATTGGAATTTGTTGAAATTGGATCTCGAGGCTCTTAGATTTCTTTTTTTCCCTCTGTGCTGGAACAATGGAACACATTCTGTTTACAAGAAGTGCTGAGCACTGGGGTAGAAATTGTAGCAATTGTAGTGATTTTATTCTCGGCTCTCTGTTTCCAGGCTTGTGTAGAACAGGCTCAAAGGCACTAATGGATGCAACACAAAGGAAACCCTTAAGACATTTCTGGAAATATGTAAAATATTTCTCCTTGGTGAATGCTTGTTTCTAGAAATCCAAAACTATGTTAATAGGATGGTGTCAGAGAGACAGCACCCTCGAAAATTCTCTAGTTCATCATCTCAGAAACAGGGAAGACTTGTTGTAGGAAATGAGGGATCTAGAGATCAAACCTTTCTGTGCAACAAACCAAAATTCAAGTGGCAAGTGAAGTTAACCTAGTTTATATGATTCTGTTTAAATGTAGGTCCTGATTACTGCTGCTGCTATTTGTTTATCTAATAGCAGCTTTGGTGTAGCAGAGGCCTTCAGGGCGGGGACTGTGGTGCCTAAGTTGAAGGAAGTCTATCATGGTGACCTGCACTGCAAGGACTGTGGTTTACTGTAAGGCTTTGCCTAAAACCCTGTGAAATTGATGGCAAAGAGACCTTTGTGTTGAGCTTTGGAGTAGGAAGCAGCTGTCCAGCCATGCCCCCCATCCAGCTGGTGCAGGCTTCTGCATACCCCTGCCATGACTCAGAACATCCTTCATCAGAATCCCAGCCAGCTTGCTTGGTCTGAAAGATTTTGTTTCCCTCTGAGCAAGCACCGTGACCAGACTTCAGTGCCTCATCATTACAGGGTATATTCGTCAAGGAGCACGAATGCAAAAATCTGCAAATCCTTGAACCCCTTATGCAAAACAGCACAGTCAGGGACCTAGCAGAAGATGGGGCAGAAAGATTGGAAGAGCTAGAAAATCAGGGACTTGCTCCGAGCTCAAGTCTCCTGGCAGCATCAGAAGGTGTATCCCCAAAGTCTCACCAACACGCCCATCCAGAACTGACCTGGGCAAGAATGGCACCAATGTTCATGCCAAATTGATGAAGAAAAACGCAAGGCCTCAAACCCTGCACCAAGAACTACAGACAGGGAGAAAAGATGGGAGCAGGGGAGGCGGATTTTCTCAGGAAAGAGCACACTGATTATCGTCCAGTGCCAAGTGGTCAGCACCGAAAACATCCATGCAAGCAACGTTCTGCGGATTCCATTGGATAGGCATGTGTGCGTGTATACACATACATATATGTAGGCAACGGCAATTGATTAAAAGCATAGTATTTGCAAGATCCTGCTCAGAACCTTCCATATATTCAATCACCTCTTGATTATTTATAATATATGGGACTGCGTGAATGCTACATAAATAGTTAATACAATATAAACTTAAGGAAAAATATCAAGACAAAAAAAACACATTTTTTCAGCACGATCTAACATTATTTTCCAATACTTTCTGTCTACAGTTGGATAAATCCATAGATTCACAACCCACAGACACTCAAAGTAACTTGATCCATGGCCCAGAATATCAGGAAACGATGTAACGATGTAACGGGATCGCCTTAACAGACAGCACTGTGGGAGCTGCGGTGGCAAAGACGAGACAATTGGCTGAATGGCCGTACAAAGGATCAATTAGAACACACACCAAGGCCACACACCCAGATAATTGTTCTTTCCTATGAGAGGCATGAAAGTTGAGGCGTTTAGCCTCTGGATGGAATGAAGCAGAGGCATATGGATACTGTGCACAGTTGAGAAGAATAGGAGACGTCTTTCAGATTCCTGGAGGATCACCACAAAGTCTACATAATGACAATTAGGCAGTCAGGGTCTTATCCACGCAGCTCCCAGACAACCAACTTACATCTGGGTAGGACACTATGTTTCTTCTTTAGAATAAACAGTTAAAGACTATTTCCCATGGATGCTGGTAGCAGTGAAATTCTAATGACACACTCCTCTTCCAAACAGTCCAGTCATTGAAAATCTCCCCCTACAACTCAAAGCTTCGGTGAGTGTTAAGAGCACTTCACCTAAAGTCCAAGGCAGCTGGAGAACACCAGGGGAGCCACCAACACGAGGAGATGGTGGCAAAGGATTGACAGAACCCAAATTAGAAGATCGGAAGAAAGCACAGCATACAGGGAATGCAGTAGAAGTTGCGTAGCTGTGCCGGGCGGTGATGGTGGCGCACGCCTTTAATCCCAGCACTTGGGAGGCAGAGGCAGGCGGATCTCTGTAGGTTCGAGACCAGCCTGGTCTACAAGAGCTAGTTCCAGGACAGGCTCCAAAACCACAGAGAAACCCTGTCTCTAAAAAAAAAAAGTTGCATAGCTGTGTAACTGTTATCTTCGAATGAGAGAAGACCTGCAATAATGGAACAGGAACAGGAACTATTAAAAAAAAAAGTATCACTTAATGTCTTCTCCTTCCGTCCATTTACCTACAAAGCTCACAATTTCATTGTTCTTCATAACTCGGCACATGTGTACATTTTTACTATCCATTCAGGGGTTGGACAGTTAGGCTGTGTCCGTTCCATAACTATTCTGAATAGAGAAGAAAGTATCTCTGGAGAAGGAGATAGGTTTTTCTTTGGGCCACCAGCTCACAAATAAAGACACGGAGACTTCTTATTAATTATGAAAGCTCAGCCTTAGCTTAGGTTTGTCTCACTAGCTCTTATAAGTTAAATTAAATTATTTGTTTTAATCTACATTTTAATCTCATTGGCTTTTTACCTTCCTTCCATTCTGTGCGTCCAACTTCCTCCAGGTCTCACCAGTGTCTCCCTGCACCTCAATTATCTCCTCCCACTTCCTCTCTCTGTGTCCAGAAGTCCCGCCTATACCTCCTGCATAGCTATTGGTCATTCGTTAGTTTATTAAGCCAATCACAGCAACACATCTTCACACCCTGTACAAATATTCCACAACAATAGGATATCGTGTCTTCTGGGTATATGCCAAGGAGTGCTACCGCTGCATCAGATGGTAGATAAATGTTCAGCTTCTTGAGGATGTTCCATGTTGATTTCCAGAGTGCCCGCACCAGCTTCCAATCTCACCAACAGTGAGAGCGTCCCCTTTTCCTCACAGCCTCTCCAGCATTCATTGTAGGTTGTTTTCTTGGTCATAGCCATTCTGACTGGAGTGGGATGAAATCTCAAAGCCATTTCAGTTTTGCATTTCCCTAATTGCTAAAAATGATGATTTTTTTGCAATATTTCTTAACAACTTCTATTTCTTCTGTCGCGATCTCTCTGTTCAGATCCATAGCCCATTTCTCAGTTGTTTGTTTTCTTGCCTCTTTGTTTTTTGAGATCTTTATCTATTCTAGATATTAATCCTATGTCTGAATGGATAACTGACAAAAATCCCCTCCCACCCTGGAGCTTGCTCTTCTCTTGATTGCTTGGTTCCCACCCTCAGATGAAGAGGCTCAGGCAATTAAGGGCTGTTGAGAGGGAGAATTGGTTTACCCCAGAAAAGAGCTCCCTAACTGGTTTTCTAATACCAAGAAGTCAGCCCTAAAAACGTACTTACAAGCCACACTAAACTTACTCAGCAGGTTGGAGCTATACACTTATGCGTTTACACAGAGTATATACATAAAATAATAATCATGAAAGAAGAAGAGATTGAGTCTGATGGGGATGCCGTGGAAGCGGTTGGAGGGAGAAGAGGAAGGGGTGGAAATCCTGTAAATATCGTATATATAAATGAAATTCAAAAAAATTAATTTAATAAAAAAAATCTTCCGATAATAAAATATAAGAAGCGCATGACTCCATTAGCCTGCCATATTCTGTTCTAAAATCTTCCACACATATCACCTGAGCTAAGAAGCATTTTTAGGTTCTTCACCTGGATTCACGAGTTACTTGGTCGAGTCCTGCCCCTGTCCCTGACCTCTCTCTTCTTAATCAGTCTTGCAGTCCCTTCTGACAGCCAGCCTCTGGCTCTCTCTTATTTCTCCAGAGTTCCCAGATCTTCACTGGCTACCATCACCTCTCAGGCATTCCTGTCTGTTTACACCCCTTCCCTTTGTTCTGCAGGGCAGCTCACTGCTGCTTCTTAAACTCGGCCTTTGCCCTTCCCCTTGGTGCGGACCAGCCCCTTCTGCCTCCGGTGGATAGAGGTCATCTTCCCGCAAGCGGCTTCACAGCGCTACCACTGCGTTCTCCACAGCAGTCACCGGCTCTCGCAAAAACTGCGTTCATCTCTTTGTTGCTCAGGTTGCTGGGTCTGCTTACCACTGATTAAAAATTTCACGTGGGGGAGAAGAGAAATCAGGAGGAACGGTTTCCATCAAGGTTACAATGATCCACGTCCGAGGCAGGAGAATATACGCCCCTCCCCCCTTCCAGGACCATTCAAGTGGTACCGGTTTTTGCACTGTCTGCTAAGGTCTGCTTCCAGCCGTGCAACCTCAGGTTACTGAGTCCGATTCTTATATGTCAAAAGGGGACACAACTGGCCACATCCCAGCTTCGTTGTGAGGATCAAATGTCCTACCACGCATGAGAACAAATGAATTATCACTAAAACAGAAAGTATATGTTGGTATTGAGTCCGGGGATATTAATCCCGGCTCATTCTCATTCAGATAACTTTGAAACCACTTTCAGCTGCACCAACCCTATTTTTTTTTTAAGGCAGGTTTTTCTCTATAACCCAGACTGGCGCAGAACTTCCTATGCAACCAACACTTAAAGGCAGTGAGCCTCCTGTGTCTGCCTCCCAAGTTCTAGGGCTACGGGGATAACAGTACGACACCACACGCTGGGGCCTTTTCACTTTTAATCATGGATTTAGGATGTGGAACTATAATTAATCAAGGCGAAGTTTCTTAAACTTCAAACATTGTCAACCTCAGTAAATTAGCTTGTCTGTAAAGGGTGCTTTCAGGTTAAACTGGGAAGCTATTCCATTGAAGTTCGGCTGATAATTGGGAAGAATTAATTGAAGTTAGTAAAGAATTCTGACTTAATGAGTCCCATCAATACGGAGCAGTGCTTTACTTATCTTATTAATTGGCGTAGCTAAGAAGCCGGGATGGTCTCATTAGGGGACACTTTGGCCTCCTCCAAAAGCACAGAGAGGCCTGGGCTCAGCATTCCCACCACTGGGGAGGGTCTTGTGCCCCAGAGAGCCGCGGTTCTCAAAGCCAGCTTGCATCAAAGCGACCAGACGAGGCCTTCAGATCACTCAGGGTTTCTGATTTAGAAGCTGTGGCACGGAAGCACATCTTCATCTTGATATTTCTGACCAAGTCCCCAGTGCTGGGCCATGGCTACGGGTGTGAGGGCCTCACATCAGCGTCCGGGCGTGAGCTGCAGAGTCAATGCCCTGAAAGCCGCCGCTGGGCTGCCCGCCACGATGTATGAGAGCTATGGATCTCACAAGGCACGTCACTCAACAAGCATTTTTGTCAAGGTCTGACCAGGAAAACAAACTAGAAATGATTCAATTACTGGGAATTGATTATGTAGGACAAAAGCTGTGCAGACAAATGGAGATGGTAAGGGAGGGTGGGAAGTGACCACAAGAAGATGACACAAATCTCTGGACCTTCCAGACCACGGGAGGAGATGGTACTATCAGGAATCCAGGACAGGGAGCCTGGGGAGGCCTGGACTAGTTGGGAACTGTCTAGATGGGAACTAGTGGGCGGGGGCGGGGTGGGGGGGATGCAGCTGCCTCAGGCTATGTTGCCCTGGGCAGGAAGAAAGGGAAAGAGAGACCCCTTCGGTTTCTCTGAACATGCTTCTAGCGTCATGCATGCATGCATGCCGTCCACATCCCTCAGCAGAGCGAGGAACAGATCAAGAGGCAGACAGGTGCAGGGTTTCCCACAGGGTCTACCGAGCAACAGGGGTGGATGAGGCAGGCACGGGCCTCGCTTCTGCCCCATCACAGCTGGAATGCTTAAAATCATTTGTTAATGCTCAGCTGTAAAAGGTATAGCAGGAGCCGGGTGGTAGTGGCGTACGCCTTTAATCCCAGCACTAGGGAGGCAGAGGCAGGCGGATCTCTGTGAGTTCGAGGACAGCCTGGTCTACAAGAGCAAGTTCCAGGACAGGCTCCAAAGCCACAGAGAAACCCTGACTCAAAAAACCGGGGGGAAAAAAGGCACAGCTAGAGATGCGGGTTTTCTGTGCCCCTCTAAGAGAAGAAACTAAAGAAAGAGTGCTCTACCCCCTCCAGAAGCGTTCCACCTATGACCCTTCCCAGCGCACATTCGAATTATGACATGGGCAAAAGCGGGGGCCATGCCTACCTTGCCCACATGTGTAGTCAAGAGGTGAGCAGTCTACCACCCCCTGGTGCCCCCATCTCAAACGTCAGCCCCCCAAACTGTGAGGACTGAAGTTCTGCTGTCGATCAGCGGCTGGTGTTTGCTGTTTTGATTTAATAGTCCACATAGATGAAGCCAGGAGTCATTGGAGCACGTTGATTATGCCGCTTTATAAATCAAGACATGAAAAGTAAATTCGTCTGCAAGAAGTCGGGCTTTGGAGTGACTGAAATGACAATGCGACACATTCTCGCTTGTCTACTTAGGGAGAAAATTATGAAGAGAATTTTTGTCTGCAGACAATCCCATTTTATAAAAAATTAATGTTTTGAAATGAGAAACCGCGAGACGTCGTTGTCGTAGCGATCTTTTGAACGTATGGCTATTTCTGCTGCCTGGTAAGTTGCATTAGAATTAATGGCAGCCACGCACGTGTATTGAGGGGGAAGGAACGGAGCCCTTGCTGGGCTTTTGTCGAGGCCCACATTTGTGCTGAGAAGCGGAATTGCAGGCGTGATGTATAATCAAGCATGAATTAATAGCACGGTATGGTGGGGGGCCCGCAATAAAAGCACACGGCTGTCTTTCACAGCGCAAGGGCTCCGCTCCATTCAGAACCCTAAAATTAGGCACTTAAGTCAGATATCTCTAAGTTCCTGGCAGGAATACCTGGAATGTCTCTGGTAAGCCTGATTTGGTTTGGTGAGGGGTGAAGGTGGGGGTGTCACGGACCTGCTCCTTTGCGAGTTGTTCCTGTGAAATTTGAACCACCCTGACTTGGGGGAGGCGCAGGGGAGGGGAGAATCTGTGAGGAGCCCAAGAGAGCTACAAAAGCGTGAGGTGGAAACATTCCATAATGACACAGGCTTCATCTAGGGGACGTGACAGCAAAACACTCAGCTGATTTGCCTAAACAAAATGACATGAGATTGCATGTCTTTTTTCCAGAGCTTTCAGGCAGCAGCGTGAGAGGGATAGATGTTTGTTTCTCAGAGAGCAAGTAATTTGGAGACACAGCTCATAACCAGGATACCACTGCCGCAATAAACAAGTGTCGGAAAACGTCTTGTCATTCTGGGGACAGGACGCCACTGAGTGGTTCATTCAGGGAATGGGGCACGTTTCCCTCCGCTCTGCAAATCGTAAGTGGAGCGTACCTCTTAAACTTTCAGATTTTCACCCGAGTCTGTCTTACGCTGCTGGAGATAATTCTGAGGTGTCTATTGGTAGCACCGTTATTTCTCCTGACAGGGCTGGGTGGGTGCGGCCAGTCTGTGCAAAGGTGTGCTTCACGTGAGAAGATAAGTGTGCTCCTGAGATGTGGGTTGCAAGCTGAGTCGTCTTTGCACTGACTTACATCACCGCGACAAAGATGCTGTCATCTCTGCAGACTGAACTTTGACGTCTAACGAGCAAACGTGCAGTTTCTTCCTAGTCCTGCTACTTCCTCTGAAATGTTTTGCATGTTAATCTTGGTCATCTTAAACACACACAGAGATACACACGCAAAAAAAAAATAGGCAGGAAATCTCACAATTTAGACAACTTTTATTCACCCAAATGATTTCTCTCTCTCTCTTTCTCTCTCTCTCTCTCTCTCTCTCTCTCTCTTTCTCTCTCTCTCTCTCTCGTAAGCCATGTATACATGATCTCTGACTTACGTATCAGAGGTAACATGTATGTTAGTCTGGTCGCAGCTGATCTGTCATTGCCCACTACTGGGCAAGAGACCAAGATGGAGTCACAGCTGTTTCATCACCATCATTTTCAAGCTGCTGAAACGGTTCAATATTTTGAAGTGTTCAGAATTCTGCTTGCCAGTGAAAGAAAGAGTGAGGGCTGCTACAGGGAACCCATGTCCAGGCTTCTGGTGTTACCTGAATGATCACGCACTCAGAGCACTTGTCTGAAAGGTTCGTTTTGATTTTTCTCATCATTTTCCCACTGCATTCTAGGTGTTTCTATCAAACAACCCACTGTGTAACAGGGAACTCAGATCTGGACTCCTGCGACTCCACTGTGTAACCTGATATGTCTTTGGGGTGGGTATTTCACACTGTCTCATAGATTAGTGGTTATAGATTAGTAATGATATATTCTTTATACCTTACACACTGCGTACACAGAAAGTGATATCCACCAATGACAGCTGTCACCAGACTCCTCTTCCTCCTTGTATCACCGTCAGAGTTGGGTACTGATAATAATCCTTTATTAGAGACAACTGTCTAATGGCTATTACGCCTGGAGACCTATAATATCAGAGCCTGGCTGAGTACCAGGCATCACAGATGCTTCATGATAACTCACTGAAGAATCCAGAGGTAAAACTGAGCGTATAAACTAGACATCTGTGCACTCCAGATGTCTCAGGCACTACCAGGTTGATGGGTGCCGAATAATTCGGGGCTCTTAGACAGTGGTCCACGGACCCTTCGTCTCTGAGCACTGGCTTCACGAACATTTCTGTGAGTCTGCAAGGTTCAGTTACAGCTGTGCAGACAGACAGACTTTGATACAGTGGATGCCTGCACAGCATCATCTAGCTGGGTTCACAGCAGCAGTTGTTACCAAAGGGACATGAGGGGTGCCTCTGTCCGTGTGGCGCTGATCCCTTAGAGGACCTCTCAACAGTTTGGAAACTATCTTAGTTACTTTCCAGCAGTGGCCAAGGTGATTTATTAAAGAAAGCATTTAATTTGGGTCTCGCGGTTCCAAAGGACAGTGGAGCCCATGACCGCCATGGTGCGAAGCGTTGCAGCAGACAGGAGGCATGCGTCGGAGCAGCTGCGGAGAGCTTACGTGCTGAGACAACAACCACAAAAAACACCGAGAGAATTAACCGGGAATGGTAGGGCTTCGGAAACCTCGAAGCCCACCTCAGTGATAAACCTCCTCCAACAAGGCCTTGCCTCCAAATCCTTCCCAAACAGTTCCACCAAGGAGGGACCAAGCATTTGTGTATATTAGCTGATGAAGGCCATTCCCAAACTACCACGGGCACCGAGGTCACAGACCCTGGCATGAGGCTCACCAGAGACCCTGCAGAGAAACAACCTTGTGCCCCATTCAGAACCACCTGCCTTCCTTAGAGCAGGCCCTGCGCATCCTGTCCGATCCTCCCCCGAGGATGAGTCACCGGGAGGCCGCCTGGCCCCTCCAGAAAACAGGTGAGCACACTGCCGTTGCCATGGTTACCCGAACACAAAGAGCATGCCTGAACTTCTGTAGCGCTCCGGTTATAACTCTCGCTATGTTGCTAAATGCTAGTTTGAAAATCAGGATGCTACTACCTTCCTCTGCGATACTGGCAAGCCTAGACACGGTCCGTTTCGTTCTCTCTCCATGAGAGTGTCTTAATAAGAAACCCAAGATTTCTCCTTAGGAGACTACATGAAAGGGCACACTCCTATACGATCCAAAACACATCTGTTCACACATGTCACAGAACACTGTAGTTCAGAATCCCACCTGAAATAGCTCCCGTGTGTGTCTCCCACCAGACCCAAGGGGAACCAGTCACCCAGGAACTGGGAGCGAGGCAGCACAGGCTAGTCATGACGGGTCTCCTTCTCAGTCAAAGACCAACTAAGGACTAGAGCTTTGCAGCATCCTGGGAACCTTCTAAGTAGAGAGACCACGGAGAGGACAGGTCCCAGGCACCAGCATCCCAGTAGAGGGAAAACTGAGCCTGGGAGTTGGATAGAGAGTCTAAAAGGCAGCGTGGGAGCTGCAGTTTTACCCACAAACCGCTAAGCATTCTGCGGTTGTCAAGATCCTGGGCACTGAATCACAATGAGAGGGGCTTCTACGGGGTAGTGACTAATGGCCCCTCAATTTCCTGCTGACGCCGGCAGTTTTATGTCATTTTGTTTTTATGTTAATTTATGCACACAGGATTAGAACCCACATTATGTGGTCATTTAATTTAATTGAAGTGGGGGACTTCCTGGGCCCACTCTTAAGTTCTCCTTACGGATTCCAGGATTCCAGTGATTTTGGTGTTTAGCATTTAATCCTGCCCCCCCCCTCCTCCGCCACACACACACTCCTAATGGCAATAATAATAGATTTACATTAGTGTCACCCTCAGCTCCAAGGAGCTCCGAGCACGCCATGGCCCATTACCACCCCCCCCCCCCAAGAGCCTGCAAGGCAAATGCCAGGGAGGATTTGGAGTACTTTCCTTAGGTTCAACAGACATAAGAAGGTGCAGCCTTCACCGCAGAGATAAGTTCCCAGACATTTAAATGGCTTTTCAGTGCCTGGAGAAGCTTTGCCTATGCATAAGGCTTCTGCTGGACACCTTAGTCTTCACAGCTCAGAAATATGTAACCTTTAACACTGACAGCCTCACCCGGGATGCACGCGGCATATTAGGGAGCACTCCTTGATCACCCACCCGTTTTCCTAAAGGAACCTAGTGTTGTGGTCACCCTACCTGGAACAACAGGCCAAGGGCAAAGAGAAGCGGAGGGGAGCAGGCAGTGAATTCACCCTCGAAAAGGCTGCAATGAGGGGCTTCCCATGGCCAGAGGCGACCTGAAGTGGAGTTCCAGCAGCCCGAGCAGGCTTTCTCTGCAAAGCAAGGACAGGATCCACATGAAGGCACTGGCCCCAGGGACTGTTCTTTCTTTTAAGAATGATTGTGGTATTGCACCAGGTTCAGTAGCATCATTTCAAGCATGTATACCAGCGTACTCTGAGTACACCTCCAACACCAATGTTCCAGGTTCTGTAGCATCATTTTAAGCGTGTATACCAGCGTACTCTGAGTACACCTCCAACACCAATGTTCCGGGTTCTGTAGCATCATTTTAAGCGTGTATACCAGTGCACTCTGAGTACCATCCCCCATACCACACTCCCCTCCTCCTTTCCACCTCTCCCTTCCATAAGTCCCCTTTGCTTCCACAAACAGTTTCATTGTGATTTTCACATTGTCTCTATGTAGAGGATCTGCTTGGATAAATGTAGCTTTTTTTTCTACAACCTACATCCTTCCTGTTTCTTATGAAACTGGAGATCCACCAATGAGTTATAAGTGTGACATCGGTCTTTCTTAATACTATCTCTTGTTCGGTCCAGTTTTCTTTCCTTGCCAATGGATACATTCATTCTTTAATGTATTAATCACATTTTCACTGTCTGTTCCTCTGTTGCTGGATGCTGTTGCTAACGAGAAGGCAGATATGTCTACTTGATATAACAGAAGTTATATTTTGCTATGCTGATAGTCGTCACATAAGGTTCATACTCTAAATTCCTAACTATGGCCCTAAGCCTATCTCCCCAAAGCTGCTTACCTGTGCGACGAATCTTAGCTGAAGGTCAGGTCCAGCCTCTAACAGAAGTCTCTGATTTGAGGGTCAGGATCCTGGGGGGGGAGACTCTCCAGCCGTGGAGCAGATCAAGGGGGTGTCTCTCCAGATGTGCAGAGCAGAGCATTGCTCTTGGTCTCTGCTTATAGACTGCCCAGCGATGTCACAGGGATCTAGACCCGTGTGCCTGGTGGTCCTGAGTAAGTGGTGTCACTGTGTTCTGATTATCAGTTGAAGCCTCTGGTGTAATAAGGATCCCGAAGACGTCGTTTTTACACATCTAACAAGCAGGCCACACTCATCAGAGACACCTACGTTTGTTCCACAACGGAGCTACTATGAAAAGCAGCCCTCTTTTGTTTCCTGAAGGATAAAAGAGCAGGAAGAAATGTCGGCGCCTCTGTCCAGTGGAGGAGGAAGTTTGCCTTGGCCTGGGTGCTACCGAGAAAGACAAGGCAAAGCAAACGGAACCAAGGGGCAAAGCCTTATCACCTGTGCCCCCCCCAGCAAGCCAGCCAGGGTTCCCCCTTCCTTGGACGTCACACAAACACATCCAGACAGGTTCTTGTACAGTCACAAGAGTCTGCACTGGTAGCCCGGAGCAGACTGCAGCAAAGAAGGCACGGCAGAAGAGGAATCGCGGCAATACTGCAACCTGTATCCTGGCACCACAGCCAGGGGTCCGTAGTGTGGCCTGTACCAACCCCAGCTGGTAGACAGCGATTCAGTGCCGGTGCTGAACACCCACAGTAACTTCCTGTACGTCTCCACAAGTAACCGACCTCGTCTCCTCACTGGCAAGACTGTTCCCAGGTACCGGCCACAAGCAAGAGTTCCCATCCATCCTCATCTGCCGGACTCACTGCCCTTCCGGGGCTCCTCATGACGGCCTTAGTTCAGCCACTTAATACAGTGACGACTCGAGCTCAGAGAAAGAACGACGGTTATGATTCTGTTTCACTGTAGAAGACAGAAGCGCTCTGTGAGGAGCCTTACGGAAGAGCACCAGATAGCGTGGACGTGAAGCATCTGTACCGGAAAAGGAAGGGGCGTGGCCTTCTTCACTTGCGGCTGTCAGAATTGCCCAGTTGCTTCTTCAGAAATTGGACTCCCAGCCAGGCGGTGGTGGCGCACACCTTTAATCCCAGCACTCGGGAGGCAGAGGCAGGCGGATCTCTGTGAGTTTGAGGCCAGCCTGGTCTACAAGAGCTAGTTCCACAACAGGCTCCAAAGCTACAGAGAAACCCTGTCGTAATAAACGAAAAAAAAAAAAAAAAAGAAAAGAAAAAGAAGAAATCAAACTCAGACATCTTGTATGCTAATGTATTATTCCGTTATAAAAGAATTTCATTCTTTGTCATCACAGGCCTTTTCTTTACATTCTCCATCTCAGTAGTCATGACAACAAAACATCTGAGAATACAAACATGTGACCCGTTTCTGCTGTTCGATACTAGCTTCCAATGACAAAGTCACCAGAAGAGGCATCGATAGACGTTATATCTCAGGGCTTTATTGAGGATATACAATGAAAACCTCTAGAAGATAGCGCTTTATGCTACCATAAAGACTGCAATAAACCAATACCGATGATAACAAATGCTGGAGAAATCCAGAGTGGCCAGACTTCTCACGCCTGACTGGCGGCTGCGCAGGTATTCTCAAACGCGTGTGGCAATTTTTTGTGTAGAGTGGGGCATGTTTTTACCATATGACCCAGAAATCTCATGCCTGGATAAGAAACCTTACATAATTCTACAGAAATTAAATGTAATACATACATACACCCACACACAAAGATATCTACTTTATCTTTTATCATATCTAAGGAAAACTATAGCTTTTTATTCTCTCTCTTTTTTTTTTTTTTTTTTTTTTTTTTTTTTTTTTTTTTTTTTGGTTTTTCAAGACAGGGTTTCTCTGTAGCTTTGGAGCCTATCCTGGAACTCCCTTTGTAGACCAGGCTGGCCTCGAACTCACAGAGATCCGCCTGCCTCTGCCTCCCGAGTGCTGGGATTAAAGGCGTGCGCCACCAACGCCCGGCTAGCTATTTATTCTTCAATTCCATCAAAGACTCCAGAAAGATATAATACTACCTAAGTAAACAGGAAGTACATTGTAAGCAACTTCCAAAACTCTAGAATTGACAGAGACATCTTGCTGCCTGGACAGTCACCCAAACTTATTTTGTGCTGTTGTGGCATCCAATCTTCAGCCTACAGGCCCATAGTATTCAGCAGACTTTTCCATGAAGCAGGAAATTTCAAAGACAGTTCCACGGATATTGGCAATTTGACAGTCACTTTCTTCTGTGTCCTGCAAAATGTCTGGCAAGATTCTTCCATGAAGCCGGAACCCTGAAGGATCATCTCACCTTCTCTAGGAAACTTCAGCAGTCATTTTTCTGTGGGTCCTGCATGCTCAGTCCACACAGCACAACATCAAGCAGTCTGGGCAAGAGCAGTTTCCTGCCCAATGGCTAACCAACTCCATGTGGAGCCTCTTTGATGCCCATCTTCCTCTTGAAGTAGATTGGTGCTGCCAGGAGCAGACGTGTCTCATTGTCATCAAAAGTTCTAAGTTCTTAAAACATTTAAATACCATATTCTGAAAGTCTCTGAAAGATTTGGAAAATACTTAATTAACTGAAATATATCTAGAAAACTTAACTAACATGACTACAAGCTTGACTACTATAGATAATCATCTACTAACAAATTTCTTAATTATACATTATATTTTTTAATGAGTTGCATAAACATAATACCTTAATCAAAATCAGAAATATGCATATAACAAAATTGACCTTAAATTTGTATCAATAAACCAAGATCCATACCCATGCAAATCTCTATAGCCGGTGGTGGGAAAATGGGGGAACTCTGGAGGGTGATGGAATTGCTCTACATCATGATAACATGGATAGCTGTGAGTTCCTTTCTAGAAAGTCTATAAAAGTATATTAGTGTATTAATATAATACATCAACATTAATAATATTATTAATTAACAATAATATTAATACACAATTAATGTATTAGAATTAAGGCACCGAGGAGATAGCTCAAGGTGACAAAACATGTTAAGTGTGAAACCCTGGGTATGATCCCCCAGTGCCCACATAAGACACCAGTGGTGGTGATGTGGGCTTGGACTTCAGCCCTGGGAGGCCAAGACAGGTGGATCTCCGGAGCTTGCTGGCCAGTCAGCCTAGTCTAACCAGGGGGCTCCAGGCTAACCAATGAGAGGGCCTGACTCAGAAAACAAGTCAGGCAGCTTCTGAGGAACAACACCTGAGGTTGACTCTGGCTTCCACATGCACGCACACACATGCATACATGCACCTACCCATATATGTACGCACACGCACATGCATGCACGCCTGCATACATTTATTTACCCACAAGAACACACACAGTTAAAGTTAAAAATCACTCAAAGTGCTCACTCTTTGGATGACTTGCTTGTGTTCAAAGTCCTGCACATTCTAAAACTCCAGCGCTGGGATCCAAGCTCCCTAGACCACGAGGGCCTCCTCCTAAAGAGCCTGAGCCCTCCCCCCCCCCCAACCAAAACACAATACTGGACCCAGCTGATTTAGTGAACTACACTCTTCTAACCCCGCCTCTCCAGGCTCTCTTCCCTGTCAGAGAACGTGCTTGCTTAGAACTCTCAAGACTTTGAGGCAGGAAGGGGTTGTTCTTCTTTCGGCTCTTCAAATACCTGATGCAAAGCCAGGTGGTGGCGGCGAAAACTTTAATTCTAGCACCTCAGAGACAGAGACAAGCAGATCTCTGTGAGTTCAAGTCTAGCCTGGTCTCCATAGAGAGTCCTAGGCCTATCACAGTGACATGCTGAGACCCTATCTCACCCAAATACCTAATTCAAGCAGTGCTAGAGCCTTCTAAGAAAGGTGGGGGAGGACACCAAGATGGTACTTGTTCTCGGTGTGTTGGCTTTAGGAGCCAAAACGAACGCCAGGTTAATGCCTCTGTAAGTTATCCCACTGTACAAGTAACAAGAAGAAAGTTTGACGTAGGGCGTAGAATCACTGTTTTAATTACTGGGATCAACAAATGTTTGTGGTAGGGAGAAAAATGGCTAAAAGTACTGTGCAAATCTAGAAGCAGGTGCTTGCTTTAGAATTAACAGAGGCACCGAGAGGCAGTCAGAGGGGAAAATGTCAGAACAGACGACCTAAGAGCCCCCGTGCGAAGGCCATGTAAGGGGGACAGAAAATGAGGGGACGAGGAGGCTTCTCAGCCGCCCAGAAAGGCAAACCTATATTCACATCGCTGAGCCTATGGTAGGTAAGGGGCTGGCAAGGAGGACCAGGACCTGCCAGAGATGGAAAAGGAGCCAGAGATGAAGAGGTGGACTGGCTAGGTCTCCAGCTCAGGTCACACCCACAAGAAGTTCCTGTGTGAAGCCCACATTCTGCGTTCCAAGCCACGAGTCCTGTGATGTTCAAATGCATTCACAACGAGGCAATATGATAGAAAAACTTTAAAAATTTAGAACCACTTTAGAAAGATTGCTTGTATTCCATCCACTTGAATTAGAATAATTAAGCATTAAACATAGCTCCGAACGTTCCGCAAATCCAAGGAGAAAAGAGAATTTTCATTGAACCATTAACCTCCTAATTATTCAACAAAAAGGAGCCTCGAAGTCAGTCCACATAAGCAAGCTTTGCACTAGAAATAAATGTTCCTGGCTCCTCTTAAGGGAGGTCCCGAGGGAACACGAGGGAACACGGTGGGCAGCGTCGTCTGTCACAGGTATGGAAAATGTACGAAGGCTTTCTTCAAATGAACATTCCACATCCACACGCTGAAAAGGCCCTTGTGAGGAGCAAAGACAACAGGATCCAGACAGAAGGGAGTGGAGTCCAAAATAAGGAAACAGTCAAGGGGCCACTGACGTGGGACTTTCAAGATGTTCTCAAATACACATTAAACTCATTCAGGGTAGTTGTCTGAGGAGCTTGGGACTCAGCCAAGCCTTTCCCCTGTCTACTGCTATTTCTCAAGAACAGCTGCAGACTGTGCTAGGAACACAGCGTCTAGAGACCCAGAGGGGTTGGCGGGAAAGGCAGGACTTTGCACTTGCACTTCTCAGCCCAGAGAACCTACAGGCTTCCTCGCAGGGGAGTCTCATGGCCTCTTAGCCATACCCCTTAGCTGAGACATAAGTGAGGCAGTGAGGCGTGCACAGAGAACACTCCCTGTCCCATGCACAGCTTTCCTCGGGCTCCAGGAACTGCTTTGCCATCAATCCTGGGCTTCCACTGTCCCTCACTGCCTGTCTGCAATGATGTCACTTTGCTTAACTTTAGTGCAAAAACTCTGCCTCTCTAGACTCTTGAAAGCAGTCAGATTGGCATAGCGCTAGGTATTGTGGGTAAGGTGTTCAGCACGGCCCCTTGGGGTTTAACTGTTGCGTGAGCTTATCCACAGCAGTACCTGTGGAATAAAGGGAAAAGAAAAAAACTCAGATGAGGTCAGAGTTGGCTATTGCCTTTGATTTTAAAAGCAATCCTAACAGGACCCCCTCTGTGCTGCGCTTCAGTCCAGGCAGGGCTGCCCAACTTGAATCTACTCCGACAAACCAAAAATAAGAAACATTCTATTAAAGATGGCAGCAGGCAATGCATTCTTCCAATATGGGAGTGTCACTAAATTCAAAAAAATAGTTGGTAAAGCGTTCTAAATTGAGAGACATGACAAGCAAATGCAAAAGCTTAGCCTAGTCTAGGTTTTACCCAAGAAATAAGAAATGCGTTATAGAAAGAGACCTCCCTTTGACCTAAATTTCCATTGGTGGAAGAAGATAACCAAGCTGTCCTCTGACCTTTACACACGTGACGTCGCAATGCACACTCCCTTCTCCCCCCACAAGACAAAGAAATAAGTAAACATGGACAAATAAATAAATGAAAGCAAAAATGTTATTTAACAATAGAACACTAATGTTTAAGGGGGTTGAAAGCTACACGCTAAAAAATGTGATTAGTTTAATACACTAATCCAGTGGATGCTGATAATGGTCACTGTTGATTAAAATAAAATCCGGCTCACATTAGCTAGCAATTGGTTAGCACTCAGTTACTGAAAATTGAAGCTTTTCCTTCTTAGATCAAGGGGGTACATCTCTGGAATACCTAGAGATATGTGGTCTCAGCCACAGACTCCAGAAAAAATAAAAGTTTTCCATTTCGAAGAAAAATCTCAGTTGCATGTAAGTATAGATTGACAAAAGAAGTCAGTCTGACGTGTTTTCTTCTTGAACAATAAGGCCACGCTGGCTCTTTGTAGAATGATTGCTCTTCACATGATCAATCCCGAGGGGCAAAGACTATTAGCAAGAGTGTCAGGAAGGTGGGCCCAGACCTCGAACTGTTGACGAACTGGGATTGGCACCAGGAGAGCCTCAGACTCCAGCAAAGTCAGGGATCCTTCAAGCAGCGGTTTGAGTTTCTCGTGCAGCCCGACACCGGACATCCGTCTTTTCCTTCTTCGCTGCTGTCTACCTGGCCTCCTAAACACCAAAGACGTCTCGGAGTCGGATAAAGAAGCTTCAAGCTGATGTCTGCGGTGACACCCTCACGCCACAGCAGCTCGGTGGACCTTTCATTACACCTTCAGAATCATAAATCTTGTCCCAAGCTAAATCTTGATGTCCCCGAAGGCGAGGAAACCGGGGCATTGTGTTTCTTCCTGAGGGTTCGCTTTCATTAGCCTCTGCTCCGAAGGCGCCTTTGAATAGCTCCTGGCACAATGAATGATGTTCACACACAATCTCTCCTGTCAAGCATTCGACTCGCCCTAAAGCCTGCCAACGATTTGGAAGCAGTGTCTTCGGCTGTTACGTTTTCCAACTGGCTTTCTATTGTCACTTCCAAAAAGTGTGAAAACACCTGATTTATGGGCGCCTGGCTTGAAGAACGTCATTTCCATCGCCTTCCTTCCTAGACGCCAACTCTAATAAGCGGGGCAGAGCCATTTGGCTTGAGCTTGCTTGGGAAAGCTCTAAGCCTAATTTATACACGGGACGGAGCTCCGGCTCATTGAAATTCTCCTTAATGCCTCTTCAGAAACACCTGGAAGACAAAACAAGCCGAGCTCCAGGATGTGTGACCTCCCCATTAAGGCAGCAGCTGTGGGCTTGCGAACACAGTCTCAGAGATGCCCAGCCCTGTCCCTTCCCTCTCCTGTCAGGACATAGAAAACACAGAATTTCAGGGACTCAGAAGCCGTACCCCAGTTGACAATTGCGCCAGTTTCTCGAAGGCACTTTCAGCTTGCTTCATTAAGTACCTGCCTGCGTTTTGTTCACAGCATGCCTGGTAGATTTTTCTCCAATAACCTCATGTCTGGGGTGCCGCTTAAAACTCAGCAGCAAAGAACCGACAAGCTGCAGACAGGAGGCTTCAACTTAATATGCGAAGGCACTGGAGTCTCCGAGAAGACAACTGATGCTGAGAAGAAACCGAGTGGAATCCGGAGGGTCGTCACGTGGACTCTCTCCGGCCCTGCATCTTTTGAACCCTTTTAATGAATCAGGAGGAACATGTATGCAGGCTCCTTGTACAGCTAGCTGTCCCCAGAGCTGTCTGTCACCTACACGGCTGCAGAGGCAGGCTCACAATCCCCACGCTGAGCCAGCAGTTCGGGAGTTCCCTTAAGTCTGAACCGAGAGTCTCTTAAGAGACCATTTTTCCAACTTTCAGAGGTGTGCAGCTCGGCTGGGGAGGCTGAAGAGTCTGACTGACCAGATGTGGGAAGACCGGAAGGTCTGCTGTTGCTCGCTGGCCTCCAATTGTGGTGCTTGAGGCCACTCTCTAGAGTAGCAAGCACTCGGAGGACAGGGTTTCCAGGCTCTTCTCACTTAAGAGTAAGGGCTAGGACATCAGGTGTACACAATGCACCTGCCGTGCGGGCACTGATACTGTTCAGCGGCATCGCCCTTATTTGCCTGTGGTTTCCCTGCACAGCCGGATACCTGAAAACCGTGAGGAGGCAGAGGCAGGAATTCAAAGGAGGCATTTAAGTTTCTGACATGGTCTCACAGTTGACTTTGGTTTTAGAAGCTTGATTTGGAAGCCAGTGGATAAGGTACAGATACTATTTTCATTACATTTTATTAAAGTATTGGGGGGTGGGTACGTGCCACAGCATGAGAACGCACGTGGGAACCGGAGGACAGTGTACAGGGTCAGTTCTACACTCGACCTGGTCAGACTTGGTGTCGAGGATCTTTGCACACCGAACTATCCTTTCAATCCAAACACGTCAGCCGTGGAGACGTCTTTCAGAGGTTTTCGCTCCGTTGCTCAGGTTGAGATGAGCCCAGCTGCTCTCACTGTGGTAATGATGACCTTGAACTTCTGTGTGGTGATATTTTGCTTGTGCTTTAGCAAATAAACCTTGACCTAAGATCAGAGAGTGGAATTAGCCACACTAGTTAGCTATAGAGGCCAGGCAGGGGTGGCGCACACCCTTAATCCCAGCACTCAAGAGGTAGCGGCAGGTGGAGCGCTGTGAGTTCAAGGCCACCCTGGGCTACGCAAGCAGGAATCAAAGAGAAGCAGAGCCAAGCAGTTGTGGCTCTCACCTTTAATCCCTTTACTAGGGAGGCGGATGTGGGAAGGGAATGGCTGGGTGAAGAGAGAGATAAGGCAGGAGGAGACAGGAGCTCAGCATTCAGTCTGAGGTATCATAGGTATTCATTCTCCGGGTTCCTAGAGACAGGATCACCCACTTGGTCTGAGGATGTGGTAGAGGCAAAAGATTTAGTGGCTGGCGCCTTGACTTCTCTGATTCAGCATTTACCCCGATACCTGGACTTTTATTATTAAGACCGATTAGAAATCACACTACACTTTCTGATCCTCCAGAGTTCACCTTGTGAGGGCTGTGATTGAATACAAGGTCCACTACATCCTGTTTACCTGGAGGTTAGGACCAAACCCAGGACGTCTACACGTGCCAGAAAGCAACCCACCAATAAGTTACATCTGCAGCCTAAGGTGTGAACAGCAAAACACACCAGAGCCTTGTGTTCTATGTTTTTTGTTCTCCAGTGAATGATGAGGCTGATGTGGAATCACGGGATTTGTCTGAATTTGAACAGTTGTGTCCCTGTGTGGAAGCTAAGTAGTCCTCTCTCTTTTTAATTTATCACGTTCATTTCTGTAGGGTGACACATACTTTCATGCAGGCCAGGATTTTACCACATGGATTTGTTGGAGATACTAAATTTGAAAAGCTCTCACATCTGTAATCTTTGTGGGACATTTTTTTTTTGTGGTTTCTAGGCGGTCCTTTCTATACATTTTGAGCATTTTCCATCAGCTCCATTTGAAGACTGGTACTACGTGAGCTTCTACTAGCCGAACAGCTCATACTATGTGTGTGCATGCATATTAATGATAGATCGTAATGATGGATTGGGGGAAGGACAGCTGTGGTCAAAGCCTAGGACAATGGGGCTCTAAAGAACCAACATTAAAGTCGTAAGACAAAGTTGTAAACTCAAACTGACTTAGAACTGCACCATGTTTCCTTTTGTTCAACTCTTTTTTTAAAAAAATGATTTTACTGAGCTATACATTTTTCTCTGCTCCCCTCCCTTTCTCCCCCCTCCCCTTCTACCCTCTCCCATGGTTCCCATGCTCCCAATTTACTCAGGAGATCATGTCTTTTTCTACTTCCCATGTAGAGTAGATCTATGTATGTCTCTCTTAGGGTCCTCATTGTTGTCAAGGTTCTCTGGGATTGTGAATTGTAGGCTGGCATTTCTTTGCTTTATGTCTAAAAGCCACCTACGAGTGAGTACATAGGATGTTTGTCTTTCTGGGTCTTGGTTACCTCACTCAATATGATGTTTTCTAGATCCATCCATTTGCCTGCAAATTTTAAGATGTCAACATTTTTTTCTTTTATATAATACTCAATTGTGTAAATATACCACATTTTCCTTATCCATTCTTTGGTCAAGAGACTTTCAGATTGTTCCCAGGTTCTGGCTATGACAAACAATGCTGCTATGAACATAGTTGAGCACACGTCCTTGTGACACAATTGAGCATCCTTTGGATATATACCCAAAAGTGGTATTGCTGGGTCGTGAGGAAGGCTGTTTCCTAATTTTCTGAGAAATCACCCTACTGATATCCAAAGAGGCTGTACCAGCTTGCATTCCCACCAGCAATGCAGAAGTGTTCCTTTACCCCACAACCTCTCCAGCATAAGTTGT
>NW_026067986.1:1618894-1730907 GCF_014885135.2 Alexandromys fortis | reverse complement strand
ACTCTGTTTTTTTTTTTTTTTCTTATTGGATTATGTGTTCTTTTGGTGTCCAGTTTCTTGAGTTCTTTGTAGATTTTGGAGATCAGCCCTCTGTCCTACATGGGGTTGGTGAAGCATTCTGTAGGCTGCCATTTTGTCTTGTTGACCGTGTCCTTTGTCTTACAGAAGCTTTTCAGTTTCAGGAGGCCCCCATGTATTAATTGTTTCTCTCAGTTTCTGTGCTACTGGTGTTATATTTAGGAAGTGGTCTCCTGTGCCAATGAGTTCAGATGTACTCCCCACTTTCTCTTCTGTGAGGTTCAGTGTAGCTGGCTTTATGTTGAGGTCTTTGATCCATTTGGACTTGAGTTTTGTGCATGGGGATAGATATGGGTCTCTACTCATTCTTCTACATGTTGATATCCAGTTATGCCAGCACCATTTGTTAAATATGCTTTCTTTTTTCCATTTTATATTTTTTGCTTCTTTGTCAAAACTCGGGTGTTCGTAGGTGTGTAGATTAATATCTGGGTCTTCGATTCAGTTCCATTGGTCCTCCTGTTTGTTTTTATGCCAATACCAGGCTGTTTTCAGTACTGTAACTTGGTAGTAGAGTTTGAAGTCAGGGTCGGTATGGCCTCCAGAAGTTCCTTTATTTTACAGGATTGTTTCGGCTATCCTGGGTTTTTGCTTTTCCATATGGAGTTGAGTACCGTTCTTTCGGGGTCTGTGAAGAATTTAACGGCACCATTCTTTACTGTTTGTAAAGTTCTTTGTGTGCGTTGAGCCAAAAGAGGGAAGCAAAATAGCTAAACACAGATGCACTGTGTTTAGTTGAAGCGTAACAATTCATGTTTAGAGTCATGGGAGAATGGCGAAATCCTACACACCTAGGCAACCTGTATAACACAGCATCCAAGGGAACACAGAGAATTCCCTCCAGCAAGACCATACACGATGATTCAATACTGATTTACCCTGGGCCAGCACAGGAAGCATCTCTCCTCCCCAGACAATAATTAATAGTAATAAGAGCTAATATTTGACCTATAGATATAGCTCAGTGGCAGAGTATTTGTATAGCATCTGCAAGGCTTCAATATCCTGCAAAACACACACACACGAACACACACACACAAACAGTGAAAATTTACCATGATTATATGCCTTAATATTCAATATATGATCTGCTAAGCAAATCGTGAGCTTAATCGGGGCAGAGGGAGTGTTAAAGGGGAGAGGAGAAGAAGGAAGGGAGTGGGAAAATGTATAGCTCAATAAAAACAATAAAAAATGGTGATATTATAAAATTGGCAAGAAAAAAAATGAAACTAGAAACAATCACCCTAAGAGAGGTAGCCGAGATCCAAAAAGACAAATGTGGTTTGTTATGTGGATATTAGCTATTAAAGTAAATAATAATCAAGCATCAATCCACAGACCCAGAGAGGCTGAGTATCAAGGAAGTTTCTGGAAAGGATGCATGGACTTGGGAAGGAGAAAGAGAATAGGATCTGAGAGTGATCTGGGGGTAGGTAAGGATGGGAAAAAATATTCAATATAACCCAATTTCTATGCTACATGTAGGTATAAGTGATGGAATCAAGATTTCTCATGCCAGCAAACTGACTGCGGAGGCTGTCTCTAACCATAAGTAAGATATATTACCTGTAATAAACAAAGGTAGTGCCTTAATGGGACTTTATGATGGTCTCCACAGTCCAGCCCTGGAGAAGCTGAACTCTTTGAATCTCTTCTCTGTGAAAAATCAGAACTTGAATCTCTCTCCGCACACGCCTCAGCCAACGCCACTGCTGTATGGGGGTGATTTCCAGGCCATTTGTTTTATATTGTTAGAGGGAAATACTCCAGATTCTTTAAGAGATACACACAGGAAATTGGATCATTCTTTCATTTGTTCCTGCACACTGCCCGCTTCCACCAAGCCACGCCTGGGCTTATGCAAACTCAGCTAAGACCCTCTCTTTGCCAATGCTAATGACCTTTCTCAGCGTGCCTCTTCTTGTTCGACCTCCTCAACTGTCCGACCCTTCCTCTGTCTTGAAATGCTCTTTTTAATCACCTGTGAGAAATCAAAGCTCACTGCCCTTTGCTCTGCCCTAAGGTTGGTTCCTTGACCCTCTCTGACTTGGCCTGGCTGGAAGTCTCTCTCTTCATTTCTTCAGGTCTGCCCTTTGCATATGCCAGCCAACCCCGAGGCTGAGCACTCTTAACTATGCAGTCTTGGACTTTGACCTGTACTCCCTACTCAGCCTGTTCTCCCATGTCTCACTGACAAGCGTCTCCTCTGTCTCTTGTACACAGTGTTTGTTCAGGAAAATCCCTACTTTGTGAGATGTCCGTTTAACCTTTATATTAGTATGATATTATAAGAATGCTCATGTGATTAAATCAAGCATATCTAAAGGATAGACCTTGTGGAGCATCCTAATTGCTGGGTGTCCTGGAGCCCATAGGCCTTGCTCTCCGTGAGTTTTGAAAGCCCCTGCCATTCTCACTTACCTCCTCTATCTCCTCCTCACAGATGCAAATCCTCCGCTGCTGTTCCTGCATCTTGCCTGCTTGTCTTCCGACATGCTCCCAGACATGACAGTCATGGACTCTAATTCTCTGAAGCCGTGAGACCTAATAAACACTTCTATAAGTCAGCAATAGAAATTAACAGCAATAGAAAAGTAACTGAGATGAAAGCTGGTCCCAGGGAGCAGGATATTGCTGGGACAGGCCTGACCACACTTGTTTATATGGAGGGATTTTGTCACGAGGAAGCCTCTAGTTGCTCCTAGCTGCTTAGCCCTGAAATAATCACATAGAAACTGTATTCATTAAGTCACTGCTTGGCCCATTAGCTCTAGCTTCTTGTTGGCTAACTCTTACATATTAATTTAACCCATTTCTATTAATCTATTTATCACCACGAGGTCGTGGCCTACCAGCAAAGTTTCAGCGTCTATCTCTGGCAGCGGATCCATGGTGTCTCTCTGACTCTGCCCTTCTTTTTCCCAGTATTCAGCCTAGCTTTCCCTGCCTACCTAAGTTCTGCCTTGCTATAGGTCCAAGGCAGTCTCTTTGTTCATTAATGGTAATCACAGCATACAGAGGGAACTTCCACATTAGAATTTAGAAGACGTTGGTATTTGAACTAGAAAAGTAGTTGAACATCGTCAAATACGACTTAATGGGCCATCCTAGCAGGAAGTGGGAAGGTAGCAGACCTGAGAGGAACTGTTGACTGTGAGGTTAGTGAAGGAGCTTTGGACTCCTCCTCTGCAGTGAAGGAAAGCCATCGAGGCTAAGTATCTTAGTTGTTTTTCTATTGCCATCACAAAACACCATGACCAAGGCAACTTATCGAAGAAAGTATTTAATTGTGGGCCTGCTGACAGTTTCAAAGAGTGGGCCCATGACCATCACGGTGGGGAGCATGGCGGCAGGCCCTGACAGATATGTCATCAGAACAGCTGCTAAGGGCTCACATCTGAGCCTCGAGTTGCAAGGAGAGAGAGAGAGAGAGAGAGAGAGAGAGAGAGAGAGAGAGAGAGAGAGAGAGACTGGGCCTGGAGTGGGCTTTTAAAACCTCACAACCCACCCTCGGTGACACACCTCCTCTAACAAGGCCACACCTCCTAATCCTTTCCAAACAGTTCCACTAAACTGGGAACCAAACATTGAAAAGTATGAGTCTATGGGGGCATTCTTATTCAAACCACCACCCAGGCATGTGGCAGGCTTCATCAAACAACCCTGTATCAAGGAGAGACTGCAGATGACACCCAATGTCCTCCCTTGCTTTCTACATGTTTATGCAGGTGTATGTACTATACTCCCTGCGTGTGCATATACAACACAACATACACACACACATACACACACATGCTATATATGTGGTTCACAAAAAAAAAGGTCTGTCTCATAATCATGATAAAACAATAGTTTTTCATTTCCTTTCAGGCATTACTCAGATCGAGCATGTAGCCCAGCCCTCTGTGATCTCTCCACCGAAGGTCCTTGTTCCATAGAAGAAAGGAAGACATGGGATCTTGATTGCACACGAGACTCAGGCAAGTCATCATTTAGCTCTTTACTAAGCATCCCTTGGCTGCTCCCACGATGGTCTACACACATAAAACTGGTTTGCATGCTAATTTTGAATCCCCTGATTCTGAATCAAGCCAGATGTGAGGCCACGCCCGTGAGAGACAGGCTGATCCTTATCATGCATGAATGTGAATCCCATGACCCCTGTCCCTTCCTCCCTTGACGAATCATGCACACAACCTCATGGGGCAACCCCATAATTGAGTTGGGTCTGTTTCAACCGTGAATTTTTCAAAAGATCCTAATCACTGGGGTTCCCATGTCCACTCAAGAAATGATGGAATCATGCGTGTCCAGAAATGAGCCTCACAGAGGGCTGCCCTTATCAGCCTTGTTCTGTGATGTGAGCCAGATTGGAGTTGTTTATACCAGTTTCAGATGGAACGGCTTAGCGTGTTGCTAGACATCATACAGAACGCAGAAGCCCGTAGCAAAATGAGTTTTAAATAAGCGAATACCTCCCTCTCTCTCTCTCTCTCTCTCTCTCTCTCTCTCTCTCTCTCTCTCTGTGTGTGTGTGTGTGTGTGTGTGTGTGTGAACTACAAGGAGAACCATACCAGCAGGACGGACAGCGAGAACTCAAGGCCTGCCACGTCTGTCTCTACACCTCGGTTTCCTTAGCTGTAAACTGAGCTTCCTTGGCAACTAGCTGGGAATCTATAAACCTGAAATCTCGTACAAGAGCTTGACATGATAATAATACCCAGTCATAAAGGAGACGGAGTATGAAATTGCTTTCAGATGTGAGTGCCTAGTGTTTAGCGAACATTTGATACATTTTAACTCGTTATTGTCATCCACATGGAAAATTCAATTTACTTTAACTAATTGCAGCTTCTTAAAAAAAAAAAAGGAAAAAAGAAAAGAAAAGCCAATATTTCAGAGGCATTATAGACTCATAGCATGAGTGAATTGAATTTTCAAATATTTTGCATACACCCTTTTCCCTGCACAGGCCAGCTTTGATGTTGTCAATATCCCCTACCAGTATGCTTTTTACTTTGGACAAACTTAAAATGATGTAGCCTCCACTCTAGTTCTGTACAGGTTAGTTTCGCTAAAGTAAAAACAAACAAACAAAAACAACAATCTCCTTTGCTCCATCTATTCTTACCGCCCCCCAAGCCTGGAAACCACTGATTTTTTAAAATGTTTACTTTCTCCATAATTTTTTTTTACCATTTCAGCAAGTAATATGAAGCCTCTTTTTCCAATGTCATACGATTTATTCAAGTCTCTTCTTCTCCTAGCTCTTCCCAGTGCTGAAAACGATTCCATTCTCTGTATAGTCCTATTGAAGGGCCTCTTGGTTGGTTTCTGTTTTTTTTTTTTAATAAATTTTATTATCTAAAACAGAAGCTTTTCAAATAAAACGTCACACACTAAAACTAGCCAGACCCAAAGTCTATATAACTTAATGAACTAATAAACCATTAGAAAGGGGTTGGGCTTTTTGTTGTTGTTTGGTTGTTTGGTTGGTTGGTTTGGTGTTTGGAGCCAGGGTTTCTCTGTGTATCCCTAGCTGTCCTGGAACTCTCTCTCTGTAGACCAGGCTGGGCTCAGACTCACTGAGGTCCACCTGCCTCTGCCTCCCAACCCATGGGTTCATTATTTTTAAAAACAATAAAGGACTTATCTATTTGAGGAACTAAAGGATTACTTGTATAGTGTGACTTAAGGAACACTTTTAATGTTCCGTCTATCCTTAGAGGTGTTCTACCTTGAAACAAAGCCTGCTGTTTCTCTGATAAAGCTTCATTTATCTTGCTTAAAATTTTAATGGGAATATATTCCTAAGAGAAATATCGCTTTCAGCATCGTTAGCTGTTTACACATTAGAATGTGTGAGTTTTATGTCTTCTTCTGAGAAATTTCCCCATACGTGGAGGAAACAATATGAGACTATTGGCAACGAGGAAGATAACCTTACCTGCCTCCATCGCGGGTGCTTACGTGATCAGCGCCACCACCGTGCGTAGCTTACGTGATCAGTAGACCTAAGCGCAGGCAGAAGCTTTCCCTCAGTTTATAACTCTCTCCTCGTATCCCACTGAGTGCTCCAGCTTCTGAGACAGCACAGACGGAGGCAAAAATCCTCCGCTGACCGTATTTGGAGATTAGAATTTTGGGTGAGGAGGGTGGTTTAAACAATTTTCAAAAAATAGTTCATGCTATTTGGGGATGGCATCCAATTGTACATTCATTTGTAGGAACCAAGGTTTCAGTCACGTTCTTGGTCCTAATTTCGTGGATTCTCTTCACCTTGCCACTCATCTGAGGTCCATCCATCTTTCTGACGGGTCCTGAGTCTGTCAATAGGTTTGCTTCAGGGGAAGACGCGGAAGGAAAATTACCCGGCACCGTGAGGCAGAACATCAACAGAAGAGGCAGGGAGGAGAAGGGAGAATTGCTGATAAAAAGCTTCCTTTCTTTAGCCTGTCTTCTCGTTGGCAAGATGAGGAGTGGATCAGATCATTTGAGAGGCAGATTCTCCAGTGCTAAGCATCTGTGTCTGCTCCTTAACACACACACACACACACACACACACACACACACACACAGAGACAGAGACAGAGACAGAGACAGAGAGACAGAGAGAGACAGAGAGAGACAGAGAGAGACAGAGACAGAGATGATAGATAGATAGATAGATAGATAGATAGATAGATAGATAGATCCATACCTATCACCATGCACAAAACTCAAATCCAAACGGATCAAAGACCTCAACACAAAACCAACCACACTGGACATTTATACAATGGAGTACTACACAGTAGAAAAAATAATAAAATCTTGAAATTTGCAGCCAAATGGAAGGAGCTAGAAAACATCATATTGAGTGAGGTAACGCAGACCCAGAAAGACAAGTATCACATGTACTCACTCATAGGTGGCTTTTCGACATAAAGCAAAGACAAATCAGCCCACAATCTACATCCCCAGAGAACCTAGACCACAAAGAGGTCCCTAAGAAAGACACACATGGATCTCCATAGGAAGGAAAAAAGACAAGATCTCCCGAATAATTTGGAAATGTGGGGGTCACAGGAGAGGGAAGAAGTGGAGAGGGAAGAGAAGGAGGGGAGCAGCGAAAACGCTCAATAAAAACAATTAAAAATGCTGGAAATGAAAAAAGAGAAGTAAGACTCAGGAAACAAGAATTTATTTTGCTTAGTAATTCCAGGGTGCAGACCACCACAGCAGGGGAGCCAAAGTCACAGGAGTTTGAAGCAACTGGTCATGGCTCATCCACTCAGGAAGCACAGGAATTACGCCTGCTTGGCCATCTTTCTCCTTTTTATTCAGGTCAGAACCCCAGCCTGTAGAATGTTGTACCCCACACTTAAAGTAGGTCTTTCCACCCCAAGATTACCCTCTCCAGATATTCCCAGAAGTTCACCAGATAACCCCTAAGAAGCAGGTCCAGATGTGCGCCCCTAGGCAACTCTAGGCCTTATCAAGTTGGCAGTATTAACATCAGCTGAAGAGTTGCTTCTTTACGACCCCCCGGGGCCATCCAGGTAGACAGCCCTGGGATCTTACGCCTCACTCTCAACAGTGGACTCAGCTTCTCCAAGTCTTAGGTTTTCTTTGAAACAACAGGCATCCACACCAACCCAAAGGCTTTGTGACCAGAATTGGTTTACATCATCTTCAACTCCCTTAGCACATGTCTGCCATATATCGGCAAGTTGCCTTTCCCACTGACTTCACGTTAAAGAAAAGGGCGTTATTCAACAATACCGACGCTTGTTTTTTTCCAGGTTGGTTGCCCCAGGCTCATGGGAGTTCAGCTTTTTATCTCTGAGAGTGGAAGGTTTGAATGACCCAAAAGGATCCCGAGTGTGTGGATAGAAGGGTAGAGCAGGGTTTTCTCACTAAGCTCAGACATAGATTTTGATTCTCAGCCCGAGTCTTCTCAATTAGTTCTCCCGTCCAATTTGATTGCCTCTAGGAAGTCACTGCATTGGTTAAGCCCGATGGGTTGGCATGGTGGAGCTCCACTAACTCCCTCACCCCATGCCAAAACAGACAACTGCCTGGCACCCTGGGCAAGCAGTAGCAGCTGCTGGAAGCCCTTGCCTGGGAACTGGTGGGCTGGAAGGCAGACTGCTGGCACCCGGGGTTGTTTGCATTGACTCCTCCTCCTCCAGCTGGCTGCAGCAGTCAGGGTGTAAAGCAAGTAGAAAGAGGAGGGAAAGCCAACAGCTGGCTCTGTGTAAGGAGCTCACAGAAAAGGCTGCTTTGAGACTTGGGCACCGGAGCCCAAGCCAGAGCAGCCAGCCCTAAGTGACCAGGTTGGAACACAGTCCCGGGTTGCTGGTGGACCACAAAAGCACCCCAGACCCCCGCGCTTTGCCAGAACGGCTGCTGCCGGGCTTCGTCTCCCAATCCTCCCCACACCAGCTTTGATTTGCTCTGGAGCAGTTACCACACCCTCAATGCTTCTATCAGCATAGAAGCCTTATCATCGCCTTTCCATTTTGAAGATGCTGACCTGCCGGGAAGTCTCAGACTCGCCTCCCGCGTACGGGTCGTGTAGTCCCTACCACGCACCTTTGTGGCTTTCTCTAACCCTAGGGAACTGCTTGAGAACAAGAATCCTGTTCTTATCTTCAGCCCCAGCCTGACTGCCACATGACAGCCAGGGGATCACTGAATGCCTGCCAAGTGGATTTTGATCTCCGCGAGCAAGATGTGATGGTTATCTTCTTTGCAAGCTTGAGAGAAACTCTACCGTCAACTTGGCTGGTCTGTGAGGGCATCTCCAGAAAGGTTTAACGGAACAAGGAAGATATATCCCGAGCGTGGACAGCATCATCCTATGGGATGAGTCCCTGGACTGAGAAGAGTTAAGGGGTTCTGAGTGAGAGCATCCGTCTCTGTTTCCTGGCTGTAGAAATGACCGCTGCCTCACATTCCGACCACCTTGACAAACTGCGTGCTACAAGCCAAAGCCAGCTCCCTAGGGGCTCATACTATCAAGGACCAATCAGCGCTGACGTAGATAGGCCTCAGCTGGAGGATTAAAAAAGATAGCGGGTAGATATGAGGCTTACCTATTGAAAGAAAAATGCTCATTTTGGTCACTCTTTTCCATATTCAGAGTATCTCTCCCTTTCTATTGTGGTGGTAGAATCTCTTCCTCAGCTGCCAAGGAGCCTTGCAAAGTGTTTCTCCCTTTCCGTCTCCTCATTATAGTCCTACAGAAGCAGCTAGAAGAAAAAGTATTATTCCACACTGATTTACACAGAATTGTGGCACATAGTGGACTTCGGTGCAGTTTCCTGAGAGAACTTTCTTTTTTGAGAAAAGATTAATATATTAAGCATTTTCTAGACTCCCTGTCCTTTTTTTTTTTTTTTTTTTTTTTTGTTGCTCCTTAGTGGATAGTTATTTTTCTTTCTGTCAGCATTCAAGCATCCAGGGTCTCTTGAATTTTTGAAGATTTTTATTTTCCACTCCTAGAGGAATTTCCTATTTAATCGTGAGCCTGATGGGAATTGTGTTCATTGATGGTTAATTACCAAGGGGATATTAGCTGACCTTGGCAAAAGCACACTCAGTCTTCGGTGAGCTTGTCCACTCCGCATGGCTGACCCTCCTCAGAGGACAGCTGTAGGCTCACACCCTGGAAAGGCTGCCTGACATTTGGTGACGGTTATTGCAGGCATCTTTTCTGTGCCCTTCATAGTGCCCAGCTCCTGCTACACATAAAGCAAAGACTATTTAATTATTATATATACTTAATCTTACAGCCTTAGTGTTTGGCGCTTGTAGCACGTGTAGTGACCAATGAGTTTTTGAAAGCGATGGTGGCTAATCTTAGTCATCAGCATGATGGAATCTAGACTCACCTGGGAGACTGATCTCTCAGTGTGCTCACGGACATTGTCTGGATTAGGCAGGGAAGACTAGCCCCCAGTGGATGACGCCGTATTCCCTGGTCTGAGGCTATATCAAACACACCCTCGCTTCCTCATTCCCTTTCATGAGTATCTAGGCCTACCTCCGAGCCTGGGGGCTTTCCCCCACTCCATGCTCCCCCACATCTTAGACAGGCATCCCCTGGACCCAAATTATTTGCACTTTCAACCCTGTTTTAACGTGTGCTTCCCAGAGAACCCAAACCAAGCTGGTTTTACACATGAGACGACAGAGCTCTCACCCCTAAGTGGGTATATTAGCTCAAAATGTAGGTTTGTAATGTTTCGTTTACAATTTAAAATCCAAAACTCCCTGAAATTACCAAGATTTGATTTTACCTTACTCAAGGCTATCGATTTTCTGTGGGTTTTCCACTTGGTCAAACATCTTGTTACAAAATCATTGACATGCCTGTTTAGGGCTTTTTTTTTTTTTCAAATTCTACTAAGAACAAAATATAATCTATGGTATGTCATTAAGATAACTCTTTCGTGTCTAACACGCTGAATTATATGCAATGACAGTGTTCTGCTTCAGACTCGACACAAAGGAGCATGCTTGTCGGATGCTTGTGGTATGTCCAGAATGAAGCACGTGTGTTGCTTCAGTCCTTAGAGGAAGCAACCAAAATACTTAGAGAAGCTGCCACGGTTGCTCAGGACCCGAGTGCTGGAAAACGTTGATTGGGACTTTTAAGAGTGTGTGTATGCACTCACGCAGTAATGGTTACCAAGCCTCTTTGCGTTCAGATCCAATGACATTTCTGAAACATGAGCAATTACAGTGTTCTATAGTTTACTTGGCTACCTGGCAATTTCTTATTTTAATGGAAAATGCTAAAATGTTATATTATAATGCCCAGGCAAGAATAAATGAGGTTTTTAAAAGCATTGTTTGGGAAACTTGGGGAAAAATGCAGCCCTGTTTCGCTTCCTATTTTCGCGGAAAATATAGCCTACGTTGACTTGTTTTTCCAACTTCATATTCAACTTCCCTCTTAGCTATAAACAGGAGGGGGAAAGGAGACGATGTAAAAGATGATGGTTCTGAAGCCTGGGACTCAGCATCAGCGTGGCCATGTCAGCTTCCTCCCTGGCTCCCCATCCCCTGTGCCGTCTGTAAAATGGAATTCTAGAGTTCCATTATGTTTTGGACAAGCATCTGCCAGAAAGCTCCACCCGCTTAGGGCTTGGCCCTGAGTATATTCTTGTGTGCAACTTTTCAGGAGTCACCGATCACAAAGAGTCTACCCTAATGGATGGAATCAGCCACTGGTCATTACAGATTTTGGGGGCATTACTGGGCAGGAGGAGAGATGGAGAGGTGCTCCTCTGGTCAAAGCCTCAGGCTTGCAATGGAAGAGCACACCTTTTAAAAAAAAGATTTATTCTTATTTTTTATGTATGTTTATATGT
The DNA here is from genome assembly GCF_014885135.2 of Alexandromys fortis. Classification (NCBI taxonomy): domain Eukaryota; kingdom Metazoa; phylum Chordata; class Mammalia; order Rodentia; family Cricetidae; genus Alexandromys; species Alexandromys fortis. Next base: position 1,719,463 of record NW_026067986.1, on the reverse strand, counting down.
GTGCGTTTCTGTGTTGCTATGCGCCCATGAGAGCAGTTGTCTACAGAGTCCAGAAGAGAATTAATTGAATCCCCTGTAGATGAAATGAGAGGAGGTTAAAAGCCACTGGTCCTGGGTGCCAGAAACCAAACTCTGATTCTCTGTGAAAGCAGTGTACAACTTTATATCCTAAGCCATCTTTCCGGCTCCTGGGAGGATACATCTTAACCTTGGCCATGCTGTACGGGCTGCTGCACAGCCTCCTCTCCATCCTCTACTTCCTCCCTTCCCCTCCCCCCACGCGTCCTCTCACCCCAGGAAGCTACAGAGTAAGCATCTCCACCATCCTCTTATGCTGTGATGTCTCATCAATCTTTTCAAGGGCTTTTTCTCGCAAACTTACACCAGTACCTACATCTTGGGATTGAAATAAATAGAACATGGTTCACAGGCGTCTTTAACAAGGAGCTCGGGAAGTGATTTCTTCACGTAGCCAGCAGGTCCCTCCAGGATGGTCATAATGACAGCAGACCCTAGAGCCAGGGGACGCTAGGAAAGTCTGACTTCACGATGCGTGGGTTGTCCTAAGATGAGTCTGTGGCTTCTGTGAACAGAATGAGGTGACTAATAGTTGCAAAATCACTAAGATTGAGGCGGCCAAGTTGATTCAGTGGGCAAAGGCACCTGCCACCAGCCAAACCTGATGACCTGAGTCTTATCACTAGAACCAACATACTATACAGAGTAAACCAAAGCCCGTGTGTGACACGCATCCATGCACAAAGCCTTACATGCGTGAACATAAATAAATAATGAAAGCATTGATGAATGCATAAATAACTGTCTAAAAATAAGAAATGCCAGAAGTGAAGTTTGTAAAAAAGTAGGAGGGGAAGAATGAGACTTTTAAAGATTTTCTTGAACCCTGTTGGTGTGGGAATTCCTTCTGTCTATGTGTTGCTTTTATTGGTTAATGAATAAAGAAACTGGCTTGGCCTATAGCATGGGAGGAGGAAGGTGGAGTTAGAGAGAAGCCATGGAGCCGCAGGAGATAGACGCTGGAAACTTTACCCCGTAAGACACAACTACATGATTATGTACAGATTAATAGAAATGGGTTAAATTAATATAAGGTTTAGCCAATAAAAAGCCAGAGCTAATGGGCCAAACAGTGATTTAATTAATACAGTCTCTGTGTGACTATTTTGGTTCTAAGTGGCCTTCTCCAACACCCTGTGTGGAGGGTGTGAGGTTTGGACTGTTAGTAAGAAGAAGACACCGAGGGCTTGGGGGTTGGTGAAGGGCAGGGACTTGGGGCTTGCCTCTGGTGCTCATGCACTTAGCAAACAGTAACAAAACCCGAGAAGTCATTCATTTCTTTCTGAGCATCTTCAGGAGGCTTCCCAACATTTTAATTTAGTAATTTCTCATGCACATTCAACTATGCCAAGACCAACCTGTTGCACTCAGGTCTCAGGAGCCCTACTGCAGAGTCTCAGGGACAGGAAGAGGAGAGGAGAGAAGCAAGTCTAAAGGCACAGCCACCAGCTGCCCACACGGTTTCTGTGTGCAGTTACTCACAATGTATCTTTCTACCATTGGAATGTGGGGCAGAAGGCAGAGAAAAGAGCTAGCGAGAATGACCAAGGCTCAGTTCCTTAACAAACCTAGCATGCCTCTTATTTTGAGGTACATTTGAACATGATGTATACAAGAATGTATTCCCAGAAAGATGTGTATACATTGATTCCCCAACTTCAAATCCACATTTGAATGTTCCAGTTCCTAATATGAATATCGAAATATGGGACACTTGAAACTGCTTCATCACAAATCTTAAAATTGCACACCAGAAGCCCAAGGAGTTGGCTCCATCGGTAGTGTTTGCCGTGCAAGTTAGATCCCCAGTATTTAAATAAAAGGAGCCAGGTATGGTAGTATGCGCGCGCGCGTGCACACACACACACACACACACACACACACACACACACAGAGAATCCCAGTGCTGGGACAGTGGGGATAGGAGATCCTTAGGGCTTGCTGGTTAGCCAGTCTGACCCTAATCAGCAAGCTCCAGGTTTAGTGGGAGACCCTGTCTCAAAAAGTAAGATGAAGAGCGATTGAGAAAGACACCCTTTGTCACCTCAGGTCTCTACACATGTGTGCGTGTGCACACATACACAGTACAACATTTTAAGAACCTGAAGAGCAGAAGTTACATATTCTTAACTGTTGAATCCTTCTCAGCACCTGTCAATAATGACCTAGTAGGATAGTCATGCCTGGTTGATTCCTGTCAATTAATTGAGAAGGGCTTGGAAGTGTGGCAGATGCCAAATAATCTTCCCGACTCTTCTGCACGCTATGAGAGAAGACGTGGCGCAGCAATGCCCATGGCGCTAGGAACATTTTAGCTCCTTTCTGAGTGCCGCATTGGAATAAAAAGTGCTATCCTTCCTGCGCAGCTGCTTCTTGAGAGTGAATGTCACACAGGCAGGTGACACAGGAGAGTCACTGTAGCTCTGCCCTGTGCGCGGTAGGAGACGGCAGAATCTCTCACACCACATCCTGGCTCCACCTGCTCGCCCCGCCTTCTTTTTAGCATCCTGAACATGACAAGGACCTTACTAGTGTGGAGATGTCTACTTTCTCTCCAAAAAAAAAAAGGACAATGACGTTCATAAACTGTGTTCAAAATATGACCTCAAATTCTCCAGTTTCAAACAAAGAAGGGAAGCACCAGCTACCTTCGCTTTGGCTGCCCTCAAAATGTTGAAAAGAAAGGCAGTTACTCTAACACGTTTCGGCTCACAAATGTTCTAACCTGCGGGAAGGGCGTCATTTTCTCTCTAATGTCACCAAGGAGAATAATTGTGCTTTACTGCCCTGCTTTCCTTCAGTATAAATGGGTAACTGAGCTATGTCGCTCTACCCTGGATAACTGAAATAAACAGCAGAGGAAGTGGACCTCCTGGGACTCAAAGCAGGCCTGAGATGTTTAACTAAAAGTTAGATGCTCATCCATTCACTCCCTTCCAGGAAAGACGAAGGCGGAGCCACCATGAAGTTTATTTCCCTAGGTGCTCGCTGAAATGCAATAGAGAACAGGGTTTAGGGAATCGCCTCCCAGATCTGTTTCTCACAGCTTCCACCTGAGCTCTCTTCCTCTGCTGATGTTCATGGCCAGCACCTGGCCCTGGTGCCGCCATGACCCAAAGTTAGAGATTGATGGTCTGAACTTCACCGAGCCAACGCTGACAGTTTGAAGAGGAAGTCAGTGGGTGTGTTTATTAAAGGAAAATGAATGCCTTATTTTAAGCAGATGTCTCTGAAGCCTCTGGAGGATTTCTGTAAGACGCAGACAATAGGAGAAAGCCCAAGAAGGAAGCCAAAAGCCAGGAGATAGGATCAACTCGGAATAGCTAAAAGGAGACTGAGAATAGTGCAGGACGTTGATTGATAAGGTGATTTAAAAATTAAAAGAGAGGAGTCTATCTGTGAGCTGAACGCCAGCGCCGGAGATTGATGGGTGGTACAAGGCTTCTTTTCTTATTTCAGATAAAGATGTGTTTTCCTTTAGAGAGAATCTTTATAAGACAATTGCTCGACTAAAAGCGTGTGTGCCCGCACGCGCGCGCGCCTGTGTGTGTGTGTGTGTGTGTGTGTGTGTGTGTGTGAGAGAGAGAGTGAGTGTGTGTCTCTGTGTGTGAGAGAGGGGGGAAGGGAGAAGAAAAGAAGAAGGAGGGAGAGGAGAGACAGAGTCACAGAGAGGGAGAAGGGGAGGGAGAGGAAAGAGAGAGAGCGAGCTATAGCATTTCCAAGCAGGGCTCTCCAGTTCAGCAAAGCAGCTGTACTTTCCATAGCTGGTGACTAGATAAGGCTCCGTGCAAACATTTCTCCTGGATGAAGCTTCATTTCCAATTGTGTCCATGCCCCGTGTGGTAGCCAGCAAGATTAAGAAAACGATGATTTCAGAACCTCCAAATCCATCTGTCACGTCATTGGCATTGAAGAGCCTCGCTGAAAAATGAGCCTCTTCCTTCCCCCAACTTGTGTGAGACAATAGTAAAAGCTGGGGGGGCGGGGAACAAAGGGGACAGGGAATTCAATAAAAGAGAGATCCTGAGCAAATGAAACAGCGGTTCTCTTTCTGCCTTGCTCTTTTCCTCTCCAGTCTGCCAGAGTCTTAACTGCTTGTCTGCTGTGCCAGGAGACAGAGCTCTTAGGATTTGTCCGCCAAGGCTGAAGTTTCTCAAGCATGGGGTTGTCTAGTGTGATAATCTGGGCCTCAGGAAACTAAACCCACCAAAAAGACGACAGGGAAACATGAAAAGGCCATGTTAGTTCCTACATGTTTGCATTTTTTCTAATACATCTGCTTTAAATATTCTCGGTGTTTACATTTTATTTATTTATTAATTCATTTGGTTCTTCGATGCAGGGTTTCTCTGTGTATCTCTGGCTGTCCTGGAACTCGCTTTGCAGACCAGGCTGGCCTCTAACTCACAGAGATCTGCCTGCCTCTGCCTGCCTGAGTGCCGGGATTAAAAGCATGCATCACAACCGCCCAGTTGTGCGTTTACGTATGGATCTAGGGAGTGAATGGATAGTAATCACTGGAGTTTAAAAAGATATTTAGAACCCATAAAGCTAAAACACTGTATCACTATGGTATTTATTGCTAAATACTTTCTGTGTGCTTTGCAATTACAGAGGGTATTGTTGAAATAGGAGCGGCGGCGGGGCTGCGTCCCCAACACCCCGGCCGCTTGGCTAGCTCATGCCTGAAATAACAACACACAAACTGTATTCATTTAAGAACTGCTTGGCCCATGAACTCTAGCCCTTATAGGCTAATTCTTGCACCTGGACTAGCCCATTTCTAATGATGTGTGTAAGCACCCCAAGGTGCGCTTACCGGGAAGATTCTAGCCTAAGTCCATTGTGGGTTGCAGCTGCCTGGGAGAGCAGAGCATGGTGGCTGTCCGGTCCCTCTGGAAGTAGGGCAGAGTCTGACCTCACTTCCTCTTCTGCCCAGCATCCTATTCTGTTTATTCCACCCACCTATGTTCTAAGCTATGAGGCCAAGCAGTTGGTTTATTACTTAACCAATGAAATCAACAGATTGATATATGACACTCCCACATCAGGGTATATTTTCTGTTAGAGGGTTTAGGGGTTGGAAGACGAATTCTGTCCATGAAATAGATACTTCTTTGGACCTAGAACAGACAGACAGACAGACAGACACACACACACACACACACACACACACACATATACACTGAAACATCATCACCACCACCATCAAAATGCCAGGACACTAGAAAACAAATGCTGAGTTAGAAGACAAAAAGCAAAGGGTGAAAGACAGAAGACTTTGGGAGTCTTTTTTTATGGGAGATTTTTTTTTTGTTAGCTCGTAATAGCAGTTCAGACCCAGGGGGGAAAATGAAATGAACAATATATGGATTTTTGCTGTTTTCTGTAATTACCTTTCTAAATTTTTTTCCCATTTTTTTTCTTGCTTCATTTGTCCGAAAGAAAAGATGTGAGTATTTGGATGGATTAACTCGTTATAAGAGTCTCCAGTTGCTATTAGATTTGAAGAAAATTAATTAGCCTGGACAATTAGAGTAGCCAGTGTTTCAGGTCAAGGACTTCTGGTGGGAAGAGCAGTTGACAGAGCTTGCCAAGAACAGGCTAGCTTGGCAAAAATTGAGATTTTCAGTCTTTTTGTGTTCTTCTTCACATAAGCATTTTCTCCAGATTGAAAAAACAAGGTTATGAGCATACTTCAGAAAGGTAACTACTAGCCACAGTGGATATGAAAGCCGCACAGGGGCATGAAGCTCCCCCAAGTCGAGATGAAAGTGGAGTAATTCTCTTCCTCACCAGCCCCTTGTACATCACAGCAGAGATGTGTACTGTAACCTTTAAGAGGTCATCCCCACACCTCCATGATTAAAGCCCTCTTCCCCGTAAAAGTAGATGGGCCCTTCTCTAACCTGATAAAAAGTATCTTTCTCAAATCTAACTTTGTGTTTGATTTGAAACACAAAGCAAAACAAATGTATCTACTCTAGCTGCTTCTTTGTCCTCATTGTTCTAGAAGTCTTAGTGGGGGCAATTAGTCAAATGTATCCAGTACAGTCTTGTATGTATCCAGTACAGTCTTGCATGTATCCAGTATGGTCTTGCATGCATCTAATACTGTCTTGTATATATCCAGTATGGTCTTGTATGTATCCAGTATGGTCTTGTATGTATCCAGTCCTCAGGTATACACACAGAACTGTGGTGCCAAGAAACGAGTTCAGCAAGGTGCAGGATCAATGTGGAGAAAAATGTTATTTTTTCCACAGTAATAAGGAGCAACCCCAGACTGATTTCAGAAGAGACACTCCCATTTATAATAGAGAATAAAACAGTTTGGATTACAGCTAACAAGGCTAGAATAGGTCTGGCTCCTGAAATTGCAGTAAGATGCAGCTACACAGAGGTGCAGCCATGCTGGTACATCAGAAGATACCATGTTTAGAGACTGGTGCTCCCCAAAGTAATTGTTAGATTTAACATTGTCCCTGTTAAAAAATCCCAGCTGAGATTTGGTTATTAAACACTGGTTCTGGGGATATTATGTAGTGCCTATACTATAATCCACTTTCAGATATGGAGGTTTTAACTTACTTAATGATTAAATGTGTCCATCATGAAGGCAATGTTCTAATCAAAAGTTACTTGATATCTACAGCAGATCATCTTACTCATTCTAATTCTTCATTTCACTTTGAGTTTCATAAAAAAAAAATGGTCAATATCAGTAATGTTAAGTTTTTTAACTCAATGCATAATCCCTTTTGCAATGCTCTCCCAGAGTGGGTGGACTACCCATTGATACTTGCCTTGAACGTCTGGCTCTGCTTTGGTATACAGAGGCTTAGAACGCATCTGAGGGCAGAGGCCTTGCATGTGCTTGTGTGGTTTGGTTTATGTACTAAGTATTCAATGTGAGAACATGTCTTGGGTATTACATACATGGAGCAGAGGTAGAGTTGACACATTGACCAGTGCTGACCCAAGAGAGAGGCAGCCTTGACCAGAGCACCAGCGCCTAGAACTAGATCTCCCTGACAGATGGGTGAGTATAATGTTAATAATTTCTGTTGTACTCTGTTGAAGTTTTAAAATGGTTTGTTAGATGGCATCGCTGTGGTCATAGCTGACTAATGTGTCACCTACACCAATAAAGAGGCAAGCAGAGTCTGCCCCGCACTGCTCAAAGGAAATGGGCATGGCGAGACAGCCTGTAATATACAGATTTCCTAGACCCTGGAAGGAGGAGGTCCAGATAGGGGGAGTGACCCTGCAACGATGGATAACCGCCACAGCAGACAGAACTTTGAAGACAGGCCTTGGGTGCTTGATTAAATATCACACTACAGAGGAACACTGACAAATACCAGTTTTTTGAATCTTCCAACTCTGATCAAGGTCTATGTGGCAGCCAGGATTTTAATCTGAACTCTCATAAAATAGAGGGACTATCAAGGGGGACAAGTTTGATTACAAGTGAGGATGTATGTTAGTTATGGCTGGAACGTGCTGAGATGCAAACCCTTGGATTCTATATTGCTTTCATTTACTTTGAATTTTACGCTAAGTGTTTCTCACTTAGCAAAATCCTCAAGTTGAGGAAAGACTTTCAGAAGTGAAAGCACAATTTATTGAAGTCGCAGGAAAACATAGAGTCAAAGGCTTGTACACTTATGCATGCTGACAATTTCAAAGAAAATTGCCATTCCATCTTGCCAGCTGTCATCTCCTTGTCTCCCTTGGTACCCTGAGTTAAACTACGGCAACAATATTCTGCACTTTGCCTAATCACAACCATAACTGTGGCTTCTAAACACCCACCATTACCTAGGGCTCCTCGAGGCACTTTGGAAAAGCAGATTTGTCTGCTCTGTTATTTCATTTCCATTTATTTATTTATTTATTTATTTTGGTTTTTCGAGACAGGGTTTCTCTGTAACTTTGGAGCCTGTCCTGGAACTAGCTCTTGTAGACCAGGCTGGCCTCGAACTCACAGAGATCCACCTGCCTCTGCCTCCTAAGTGCTGGGATTAAAGGCGTGTGCCTCCATAGCCTGGCTTATTACAGAAACGTAGCATTGTGCCCAGCTATTGAATCCCATCACTCGCCAGAAGAACGTAGGGTGGTCTGGGTAGGAGACACTCTCCCAACAAGCCCTCCCTAGCCCACAGCATCCTCCACAAGCCCTCGCACCCCCTCACCAACCACACCCGGTCACTGGATTAGCTTCTATCTGGGTGCAGAATCTTTGCGCTTTCTAGACTCCTGTTTGCCCAGCCTTCAGGTGACGTCATCCCTGGTGTCCCAGCATGCACGTCGTTGTGTTTCCTTTGGGAAGAAGTGCACACAGAGCAGCATGCTCTCCAGGGAGATAATTGCCTCCCCTAAAACCAGACTAATCTTTGCCTGCCCTGTTCTGTCTCTGCATCCACCTACTGCTGGCCTTGTCCCTGGTGATTGGGTGGGGGGCTTTGTTAGTAATGAGTGTGTACTTGGTTCCAGCATCCCCAAAGCCCGAGTATGGCACACACTAAGAGGAGGCAAATCTACATTCAAGATGGGACCTTTAGCTGTCCTCGCTGACTCTCACCTGCAGGTGATAATTTCCTTCCCAGATCTTCTACTGCAGGCAGCAGGGTAGAGCTCACCTGCCCCTCCATCTAAGCCTCTAGCGCGGGTTTGCTCAGCCTTGGAAGCCTTGCAGAAGTTCGCAGTACGGCATTTGGATTCTCATCCATCCTTTTCCTTACGACCTGATAGGGATCTTGTCAGTTTGCTTTCAAGTGACCCAGACAGGCTTTTTGTGTGCCTCTCTTCTTTCGCTCCTCGGCTTGATTGCTCCAGCACTTCAAAACCCCATTGACACGCCGGTCTAGCCCATTCGGACCGCAAAAGACTCTCCTGCCGTGGTAACACGGGCTATGGGCCCAGGTATGGCTCTAGGCCACACCTCGGGCCGATGACCCCAGAGACAGCCCCCTTGAACATCAGCATGGCCTCAGATGGCCTTCATGTAACACACACTACAGACATTAACAGTGATCCCTGTTGTCGTAGGGGCAGGGACCCAGACGTGACCATCTGCAGTAGCACGGTCTGGAACATCACGTGGCCCTGGGAGGCAGCTTAGACCTGTCCCTCACCACTTCCACTTCTTCTGTTCTGATTTTCTACAGTGCAGGGACCGCTCTGCCTCCCCTCCTCCATTTCTGCACCACATGCCTGTTCATGGACCGGGACCCCTCTAGCACCTGCCTGGGGTGCAAGGCCCTAGGTGAGCCTGTGGCTGTCTTCCATCCACCCAGCGCCCAGCATTTGCTGATTTTTTTTTTTTTTTTTGAAATTTTTCTTCTTGGTATTTTTCCAAGGAAATTCTGAATCGGATAGATTGGGATAATTCAAGAGTCCCCTGGCATCACCACACTAGGGCATCCTATTTTCATTTCATTTTCTGTGCATTTTGTGCACAGATGCGGCATTTCGGGGCCAGCAAAGTGGCTCAGGAGGTAGAGGTGCCTATGGCCAATCCTGGTGACCTGAATCCAAGCCCCAAGCCTCTCATGGTCGAAAGAAAGTTGCCCTCTGACCTCTGAATGTATGCTAGTGCTAGGGCACAAGCTTGTGCATGCACACACATACACACACACATGCACAAATATACAAATAAATGTCAATTTTCTTTAAAGATTAAAAAGGTATTTTCAAATAGAGTCAAATGAAAGGTTTGTCAGGTGGAGGTGGAGCAGGAAACACTCCTGTTTATTGTATTGCTTTTCAGGGTAGCTACTGCTGACACGTGATACTCTCTTGGAAAATTAGAAGCCTAGATTACATCAGGTAATTGCAACTGGCAGAAACCAAGCAGGCTATGCACACGGAGTCTTCCAGAGGCAGCAAGGATTAAATCACTGTCGATAAGCAAGAGGAAAACATCCAGCAGACTGGATTACCACTCCACCCAGAGCTAATAAGACGGAGGGCACTTGGAGACAGGAGGGCTGGCCTGCAGGTGAGACCAGACAGACCTCCGCACGCACTGTGACAACCCAGATCTCTAAGATTGAGTCCACAGGGGTTCAGAAAGCCCGGTGGGCGATGGAAGCAAGGGCTGCTGCCCCGTGCTTGGTGGAGAATCACACATGAAAGCCCTCGGTGTCTTTGTTGGAGGTTTTCATCTCACCCGTCAGAACTTTCTATTTCTGCTTCCTCCTTTCCGTGAGCAAAGAGAGGAGAGTCATTACGGACAGCTGATAAAAAGCAAAATGTGGAGCGGAATTTACATAGTTATTCATTGACTGTCATGAGCCATGATGCCCATGGCTTACAGCTGAGAGGGTCTCTGATTTGAATAAAAATGCTTCCTCGTGGTTTCGTGTCATATATAATATCACGACGAGCTCATCTACATAGCCCGCGATAATGCACGCTTCCCCCACGATGGTAGCCACCACCTAATCAGCCCGCCCCAAGCTAATCAGCTCAAATACTGTCACAAGTGGCAGAATGCATGCAATTATCCCTAATTCAGCTTCCAAGCACAGAGGTGAAAGATCAGATTTCACCAAAGGGGCTTATCAGGAATTCATGAATTGATAATCGTGATTAATGGGAGATCACTTGCAAACCTTGGTACAATTTACCTGGTCACGTCGCCTGTGTTCCAGAGAGATGTGAACTCCCAGCTGGAGCAAACAAAGGATGGCCAGATTATCCGATGAGTTTTAGCCCCCAAGATAAGAAGTGTGTATTCATTACTTCAAAAATAACTTAAAATGATAAAAATCGGCGTGGCTGAGTGAGGATTGAAGCTTTGGAACAGCCTTGCCTAGACTCCAGGAAAGAGAGAGAGATAATTGCTTGGTCGTGGTGGCATCAGTGGTCATCACTATTAAGTGTCTGAGGCGGGACGTTCGTGGAATGAGGCAAATCCAGCAGCTTGCATCTGAAGAGCTGTGGACTTCTACAGGGGGCTACTTTTGAATCACGGTCCTTGAAAAACAGCGGCATCAAAATTCATGTCCCCCAAGAAATAAGAGGCCTGCATATCAACCTGAAGGGTATCATTTGTTGAAATAATATTTATTAGCAAATATTATATAGTAGAACCTATGGCAAGAAGTGAGGGTAAAAACAACATGTGAAAAAAGCCCCATCGTCGAGAAACCGGCAGTCCAGCGGAGAAGACAACACAGGGCAGGGCTACGGAAATCATTTCTGTGCCACAGCGGGACACCACGAAAATGGCTCACTTCCATCTTAGTGGGTTTTGTTGTTTTGGTTTGGTGTTTGCTCTTTTGGTTGCAATGAGTTAACCCTGAAAGAATAAAACATGCCCTAGCACAACTCTGGTATAGTTCTCTTGCAAGGTTTGGACATCCTGGACATCCAGAGATAGAAACAACTCGTATGTTCCGAGATGGAACAAGGCAGCTAGAGATTACCAGTGGAGGAAATGGCGCTGGTGCCGGAACTAAGGTGAGATCCCCTCAAAGTCAAGAGAACAGCTTCAACAAAAGTGACCACCAAAGTCACGGGGCAAGACCCGGGAGGGGCTGATCACCCGTACCATGGGGTGGTTGTGGGAAGCTGGACGTTGAAGCAGTGTGGCTAGAGAGAGAGAGAGAGAGAGGTGCCATTGTCAACTGTTGGCGGGAAAACCCCGTGAGCACATCTCCGAGGCGACCCCTCACACCTCAGACAAGGTGGCAACACAGTCAAGGGGTTTGGGCTGAATTCAAGGCAGTGCCCACTTGTCCAGGAATCACGCTAGCAAAGAAATTCTGTGCGGTAGGAAATCCCACCTCCAGTAGCCTTTAAGTTACCCGCCCACTTGGGCGTGGCCTCTTGTACTATTTTTGCCAATGTAAAGCGGGGCTGCTCTCTTTTCCCGCTGAGGGATTTGGTTGCTGTTCCCTGTTCCAACCGAGGACTGTCGTCTGTGAGTCTACTCCTAAATAAATAACCCAATATTGTACTCCATTCTGAGCTAAGCTAGTGTGGGATAACTTTTTTTGTTTGTTTGTTTTGTTTTTTGAGACAGGGTTTCTCTGTAGCTTTGGTGCCTGTTCCCGGAACTAGCTCTTGTAGACCAGGCTGGCCTCGAACTCCCAGAGTTCCGCCTGCCTCTGCCTCTCCCGTGCTGGGATTAAAGGCGTGCGCGCCCCCCCCCCCCCCCCCATCCCCCCCCACCCCCGCCTGTGGGATGTCTTTTAAGCGTCCTTCTTCAATCCTGTGCATCGCTGTGCCTGTTTGGGAACTTCCCACACACATCTGAGATTGCTGGGGAGCAAACGTTGCCAGGTGCCAGAGATGAGTTGTCCACCAGTACTGTAGCCAGCTTAAAGAAACCTGGAGATGGTGGATCTGGTTTGAGGAGTTCATTGGAATTCACCAGCTTCATAAAGAGCAACTTCTGGTCAGATCCACGCAGTCAAAGCCAGATGTAAATCTGGAAGAGTAAAGTATGGGTTTTTTTAATGTTGGCAACTGATTCAGAATGTGAAATAGGAGGGCCAAATAGCATCCATCTTCTGTATTTATTTGTAAGTAGGTATGCATGGAGTATAGGCTAGGACAATCAAATTTAAAATGAGGTAAGCTGTAGGAGGTGGGTAAAGAAAGTCGATATCTCCGTTAATAATTACAGATGGAAACTCACATTCTTCCTGGTAGTTACAACACCTCCTATATGCCAGGCGATATTCTGAGCGCCTGCCATCAACAGCTTACAATAAATTGCTCACGGTACTGGCACTGGGATTTTTCTCTATTTCTCAAGCGACAAAACCAAAGCAGAGAACGGTTAACTAACCTACGTAGTTAGAGGATGGTCACCTAGTTAACGAGTGAAGATTCAGAATCTGCGCCCAGGAAGGATGTAGAGCTTGGGCTTGTAACCAGGTGACAGATTACCATCCTTTGCCGTCAGGTGTCTCTTTCTTTGACATCCATAGACTGACATTTTTATTCACTCGGGGGAAGCAGAAAATGACCCGGCCTCGTCATACTGTGTTACTTACACGTGCAGCTTCACACCTGGAGAGCAGGCAGAGTTGGGAAGTTTTGGACATGATTTTACTTCATTCTAAAACAGGTATAAGACTGGGAGCCTAATCCCAGAAGGACAGGGAATTATGTTCCTTGAAATCTAGCGTATATGCCACTAAGAGCTGCTGGCCACGTTACTGCCATCAGCACTATGAGCCAACAAATGGTGTCACTGGTCACTTCTGGTCTCCTGCCACCGTACAAAGGCGGCAAGACCGTGAGGAAAGGTCACTGTCCCTACCCATCTTCCGCCTGTGCCTCTGACACCCCAATCCCTGCTGCAGATTGACTCTGTGCACCCAGTTAAAGTGCATGCTCCTAGCTGCCCAGACAATCCTAAGTTTTTCCTGAGTTCAGTCACTGGTGGATAGAGTCGGAGAGAATGAAGTTACAAAGGGGAAAAAGGAGAAAATGGACCAAAGCGCTTTGTCTCTTTAGAATGTAGTCTTCCACGGGTGGTGACCATAGCGTTTGGTTATTGTGTTGGTTACGTGGTCATTTAATTCTGATCTTTTCACAACTATGAGGTCAAAGTGTCCGGTGGAACTCCAGGGCTTATTCTGGACTATGACTCCCTCCTAAGGTAGAAGTTTCAGAATGGCTACGAGAAGGCTGTCTTGAGCGATTTTAAGATCATGGAATCTTGAAAGGCTTTTTTTTTTTTTAAAAAAAATCACACATGTTTCGCATAATCTAGCCCTTTGTCTAGTGTGCTTTTTTTTAGTGTGCTTTTTTTTTTTTTTGATAGCTTTTAGATGGCTCAGAGGTTAAGAGCACTGACTGCTCTTCCAGAGGTCCTGAGTTCAATTCCCAGCAACCACATGGTGGCTCACAACCATCTGTAATGAGATCTGGTGCCCTCTTCTGGCCTGCAGGCGTACGTGGAGGCTGAACACTGTGTACATAATAAATAAATAAATCTTTACAAAAAAAATTTCCTTAGGGACTAAAACAAGCCCCCCAGCCCCTTGCTTTGTTTGATCTAACAATGCAAAACCTATCACACAGTGGGGCAGCATCTGGACAATAAGCTGGGTAAGTTGACATTTCCTTATTGTTCCTTAAACACTTCCCCCCTCCCAGGTGCCCAGACTTCCTCCCACAGTCACAAAACAGGGTCTGCACAGAACATCTGACTCCCAAAAGTCCTTTTGAGGGCAAAGCAGAGAGCATCTCTGGTCAAAGGAAGATAATGAAGAAAGCAATCTAGGTAGCTTCCTAACAGGCCCTGCCTGGGACTCATCTCATGATTCCCAAACCGTCAAAGAGTCTGTCCTTCCCCTTCCGGGATCCTTTTCTTCAGGGACTTGTAATTATGAGGGATTCACCCAGAGCAGAGGTTGAGCAAGAATCCCCACGCCCTGTAACTGCAGGCCAGAGAGTATGAGTAGCGTTTACTAAAGACTGTATGCTGGGTGTCCGGGAAGTTGTCTTTCCTTGTACAAAAGATAGAGGTGTTTGGCTGCCGAAATACAAAGCTTAGGGAGCAAGGTGAGACATTGAGGCTACCCACAATGCAGTGATGGCGAAAATCGGCATTTGATTAGCCCTGTATGAGCGATTGACTGTGAAGCCAAAATATAACCAGGTTCCTGCTATTTACCTGTATTTTCCTGGAGGGGCAGTGAAATTTGCTCAGCGGCCACAGGTTAGCCAGCACTCACGTCCCCAGAGGCCCGGATGCTTGACTGTCTTGATCAACATTAAGTTTTTTGTTTGCTGTTGTTTCTGCTGGCACACTGCAATTAGACCCTAAATAATGCCGACTGCTTTAAACACCCAATTAGCCAGCCGAAACCATCCTCTAAATGGCCTGTGAGAGGAGTCCCCACATATTACTAAAACTTAACAACAACCAGATATCCTACTAAATGTATTTTCCCTTGATTTCGTCCATATTTTAAATGATACACCCAATTTACCTTGCGGGCCTTAAATCCCAATAGCAAAGGAACAAAAAAGATCTTTTTTTCCTTAGGTGAGCCCCGCCGTCCCAGGACACTTCCCTTTCAGAATTATCAAACAGGTCTCTGCACTGCTGAGTTCAAACACTGAGCACTCAATTTAGTCAGAAAAGAAAAACTACCTTCTAAATAATTAAACATGCAAAAACCCAAACCCTGGCACCCATTGCCCAGTAAAGCTCCGGGATGCCAGCAAATGTGTATTGAACGAGAAAGGCTTTTGAACAAAATCCAATAGATTCCCCTCCTCCTGAAGAAACCTGTCTCCCTGGAGGACAATCACCAAGTGGCCATTGCTTACCTCCTGTTATCCAGGGCGATCCCATAGCTTTGGGCTCTGCCTGCAGAAGTTGTGGGAGAGGGTGGACAAGGGGAAGAGGACAGGAGGGAGGACGGGGGGGGGGGCATGACAAACATTAGCAGACGTCATCCACTCTGTCTCAGCAAAGTCTCAGAGCACCACAACCCACAGACTTCTCCTTCCTTCCTTCCTTCCTTCCTTCCTTCCTTCCTTCCTTCCTTCCTTCCTTCCTCAACCCCTCCCTTCCTTTTTCTCTATTTCTATCAAATGCTCAAGGGTTAAGACTCTCCAGGAAGCAGAAGACTTATCAAAACAAGAAAAAGAAAAACTGATAACTTGAGTAGGAGTTTAACAAAGATGCTATTAACGATAGCAGAAGGAGCACAGACGGTGGTCCAGGTCACAGGTGAGAGCACCTGGGAAAGGGGGCAGGTGAGAGGGATTGGTGGGGTGAGCTGTGTAGGCATCGCCTTCTGAAGGGAGTTAGGAGCAGCCTTTAGCTCTAGGGGACACCTGGGGAGGGTGCTGATGGAATAAATCCCTCCATTAGCCTTTTTCCAGAGCATCCAGTCCAGCGGGATGTCAGCGAGCCCTGGAAACTGACAACAGTTCCGGAGCACGCCTGATCTTGGGGCACAGAGGAGAGAGGGGTGGGTGTGGGTTAAGAGAAGACACGGGGCATACCGCTGCATCCTCCATCTCTGCCTTTGATTTCGGGCTTAATGACATAATTAAGACGTCCTTGAGACCATTATTTTTCTCTCCCTCAATCGGATTTCAATTTCTTTCTTTTAAATTCCTGTCTGCTAATGATGGGGCCTATTTTAATTCCAGAGACCTTGATTGTCTGGTTCCTAAACTCCAAGATGATTTTAAAAGTTACAACCCAAAGTAAGCCTTTAGAAAACTGGTCTGCTATCTCCGTCACACAGATAACGGGCTGGGAATTTAAATATCTACGGTTTATTTTAATACACGCTAGCGCACATTTTTTTTTTTTTTTGGAGCTCATACTAAAAGAGTAAAGATTAAAATCTGCCAGTCCGACACTGAACTGAACTGCTGTTTCAGTTAAAATGAAGCACATTCTCAATAATTCTGTGCCCAGATTCTCCTACAGTGGTGCACACTCCTTATGTGGTGGGACGTCAGTCTGGAAGGGCGCACGGAAGTCAGACTAGGAAACCATAAAGAATGTGTGACTGCCAATGTTCCTACAATGGTAGTCTCTTTTTCTTGCTCCAACATCATAACACGGGCAAAAAAAATAAAGTAAAATCCACTCGTGATTCCCCCTGCCATGCGAAATTTCCCCTTGCAGCATTGCTATAATAAAATTCTTCCTTGCTTGAGCTCCTATAGAAGCCCCGCCCACTGGTCTCCAGGCAAAGAATCATAGGGCCCGTTTTTTAAAATACAAAATTACTTCATATCTCACAGGGATTATTTTTCAAGCAAGCATCGGTGTTTATATGTGTGGATTTTCGATCCAAACCCCACATCCCTCGGGCTGCCTATCTCGGATGCCTTCTCTCCTAAATGGAAAAGTAATCAGGGGAGATCAAGTTAGCTGGCCAAGCGCATCTCTCCAAAGCAGCCGCCAGGACGGACGGCAGATACCAGTCAGCTAGGCAAGACAGGGGATGCGGATCCAGAGAGATGCTTAAGAGTAGATCTTGACACTATCTCTTCACTTGCTCCACTATCTCTGGGCAAGCCAGAGTTTCTTAAAAAGTCATTGAAGAACTATCTAGGCCCCAATAATAGCAGGAGAGGGGAGCGGCTGGCTCCTTATGACAGACGTGCACAATATGACCAGCCCAGGCTCCAGTCAGACTGTATTAGAATTAAAGCTGTTTTGCACACCCCTGTGGTAGGTCAGAAACAACTTTCTGGTGATGATTCTAGATGCCCGCTATGATTGCAGATTGCTTAAATATTCCTATCCTCTATGCCAAGGGCTGACCGAGTCAGAAACATTAGACTCCAGCCAGTTTCCAAGCCTTGTTCTTCCTTTGGTACCATGTCTACTGATGTGTTCTCTTTATTAGATAATCCTATAATAAGCATTTTTTTTTTAAAAGACCTACCAAGGAAAGCATGATCTGGTAAAATCTCACAATCCCAATATTCAGGAGACTGATATGGAATGACCTTGTATTCAAGGTCAAACTAGGAGACACCTTGAGATCCTGTTTCTCTAATAAAACAAGCAGAAGTTGGGTGGTGGTGGTGCACACCCTTAATCCCAGCATTTGGGAGGCTGAGGCAGGAGGATCCGAGTGAGTTTGAAGCCAGACTGATCTACAAAGCATATTCCAGGACAGCCAGTCCCGTTACACAGAGAAACCTTATGTTGTAAAACAAAAACAAACAAACAAATGCATTAAGTTGGTACCACAGCCAGGAAAGTATTTCCATGCAAATATAAAGACTTGAATCTGGTTCCCAGAACCCAAGTAAGGGGGGGTGTGATGGTGCACCCCCATGATCTCAGCACTGAGGGGGTTGAGTCAGGCAGAACTCTGAGGCTACCTGACCAACCACCCCATCCTGCTCAGAGAATTCCAGGCCATTAAGAGACCCGAAAACAGTGGATTGGGGTGGTGTTTGGAATGAGAATGGCCCCCATAGGTTCCTATATTTATTTAAGTGCTCGGTCCCTATTTGCTGGATGTACCACTGAGGGTGGATTTTGAGGTTTCAAAAGCTCATGCTAGGCCAAGCCCNCGCCATGCCTGTGGACCAGATGTAAGCTCTCAGCTACCTCTCCGGCTTCATGCTGGCCTGCCTGCTGCTTCCCTGCCATGGGATGGTCACGAGCTTACCCCTTAAACCATAAGCAAGGCTCCAATGAAATGTTTTCTTGTATAATTTGGTTTGGTTGTGGTGGTATCAATAGACAGGTGGTACTAAGGCTGTTGTCTGACCTCCACATGCAGGGAGAGGAAGGCATCTCTGCACACACATGCACACACGTGCTTATAAAACAGGATCTGAAAACAGGGGGGAAGGGAAACGGAGATGGAAGAAGGGAGAAAGGAGGGAGGGGATGGAGAGAAACCAGGAGGGAAGGGGAAGGGACGCAAGCAAACCTTCGTCAAGCTGTGTGATAAAAATCCTTTCTTCTAGACAAAAAGCTGTCCTTGGAGACCCCACACAGAGGGAACTGGTAGAATAAATGATCTCTATCTCCCCCACCTTTACTTGGCTTAAATTCTACTTTATCTAATTATCAGGTGTGTGCTCTTGGCCAATTTTATTAGCCTCTCTTAACCTTGAATTCTTTTCTCCTCTTTTCTTTTCAAATCTTGGGTGACAATAAAAATCCTATTCCACGGGGCTGCTATAATGACTAAATAAAAATGTAAATCCCGTGGGGCTTCACCTACACTGCTGATTAAATAAACATTACCTTCTCCACATCCCTCTCCCCCTCTCTTCTCCACATCACCGAGCAGGCTGTGCTCAGGTAAAAGCCGCTGCTCTTCCAAACAGGCTCGGGAGCAGGGACGGTGCCCTTCAGAGAGATCTCAAAGGTGACATCCATGTCCTCTCTTCCCCACAGGACACCCCTTCCATGGTCCCGTCTCAGCTACAAGGGTGTGTAATGTTTTAAAAATACGTCTTCTTATTCTGTTCTTACAGAAATTGGACTGCTAGAAACTTATTTTTCATTCTGAACAGAAGCTTGTCTTTGAGATCTTTCTGTCCATTGATTCTGTCCAATGTAGATGTCTTCTGTGCTGTGGAAATGTCCCTAGAGTTAGATGAGAGGTTCCAGAAACTGGTCAGCATTAAGCCTTTAATAAACCACCTGACCTGCTAGGAAATAACAGGAGCATATGGCCAGCCTCCTTCAGAGCTCCTATAGATGCTCCCCGGCCTCTCCATATACCTTACTGCCAGCCATTTTGCAACCCTCACACTTCCCCCATAAGAAAGCACCCTCTTCTGATACTTTACACTTGCGAGTTTTAAAAGACAATGAAACATTTGTAACAAGAACTGCCAGAGACAATGGCGGAGAGCCCTGTGCTACCAGGCAAGGGTTTTCCAGACACTGGGCAGCAGGGACAAGATTGGGAATACAAGACAGGACAAAGAGCAAGCACCTCAGGGGTTGTGAGGCAATAGTGTTTGAGGTTTGGATGAGGGGTTTAAATGAGATACGGAACACAAGAAGGAAGTTTTGAAAGTCTGAGAGTCAGAAAGAGGGCACAGGTTAAAAAAAGATGTCATTCAAGGGAAGAATTCAACCCAGCAGCTGGGAACTGTGAAAGCCAAGAGTTAGAGACGCCAAATCTACGTGGCATGCTGGAAGAAGCGTGAGCTGATGGAGGCCTCAGGACGTGGGGAGTTCTGAGAGGAGGCAGAAGGCAAGCGGAAGCATGGAAGACGATTCCACGATCCACATGTTGGCATGCCCAAAATAATGGCTTTGAGCAGAGGTGGGGAAGTTGGAAGGGAGAGAGAAACTCTTGTGGTGTCCAGGTCAGTCACCGGGGCCACGGTGTTGGACTCTAGGCAGGTAACCGTTTGGCTGGCATGGGAGCACACACGGCAACGGATTCACCCGCATTGACTCTGAGCATCCACCAACACGGCTAATTTCTGTCTGTTCTCCCAGCCACAGTGTGTGTCTCCTTCACATGGTTTCTGTGATACCACAGTAACTTGGGTAGACCTCATCCTTTCTCCCAGACCGTACGTTGTCTGCGAGTGAGCATCACACCTCCTGCCTTGGCTATCACCCAGCGTGTCTAGAACAGTGCCTGTGTTCAGTACACACCAATTAATATTTTTAATAAATGAATAGATTAAGTGTCACTATGGTGCAAGAGTCCCAACTGGCCACGTGCTTAATAAGCTCTCGATCTAAAGACGCAAATCAGACAGGGTGGCATTACAAGTTTGTTTGAAATATGCCCACGCTTGCAGCAGAGAAATGACATACAGAAAGAGTACTTAAAGACGAAACTCCAAAACAAAACCAGAAACTTTCGTAGATGAACTGAAAGAAGACGTTCAAAGCAGCCATCTTTGGGAGTGGCAGCGTCTGCCCGCAAAGCTCCAGATACCAGCAGACAGAGGCCAGCAGAGGTCAATTCCCGCATGGCAACAGAACCAGAATGGCTCAACGCTGTCTGGAGAGACCGCTGAGTGTCCTTTACCCACGGCTGCTGGGCAAAGCACCCTAAAACACAGTGGTGTGCGGCAGCAGAGAGGGCACTATGTGAACTGTGAACGAAAGGACTGCTTTTTACGGGGTCTGAGGTGTTGCTGGGACGATCTGATGGAAGGTCTTGCCTGGCTGGTGGGTAGAAGAATTGGAGCAAGAGAATCCATTTCCAAAATGGCTTCTTCTGGAGCCGGGGATGAAATAAATGGCTGGGGTGGGGGTGGGGGTCCAGCCAGGACTGTAAGCCTCTGAAGAAAACAAGAAAAGACAGAGGTAAGTGGGAAATGGAACATGATAGCATCCACCCTTGTCTGCAGGGGGACGTCCCCCAAGGGATCCCCACCCTTGCACAGGTGTCTACAAGTGTGAATAGCTAAGCCCTGCACATAGTCTGGTTTTGATAAACTTTATGAATTGAGCATGGCAAGACATGAATAATAGCTAATCAGGGGTTAGAGAGACGGCTCAGCCATTAAGAGCACTGGCTACTCTTCCAGAGGACCCAGGTTCAATTCCCAGCATCCACACATGGCAGCTAACAACTGTCTGTAGGTCCAAGATCTCACACCCTCACACATACATGCAGACAAAACACCAAGGCAAATAAAATAAAAATAAATTAAAAAAAAATAGCTAATCAGCCAGGCAATGGTGGCTCACACTTTTAATCCCAACATTCAGGAGGCAGAGGCAGGCGAGTTTGAGGCTACGCTGTGTCTGCGACATGAAACTTCCTAATATAGATGACATGACAGGAAATATGAAAACCACTAACATATGTGGAATATGATGGCTGGATCACATAATGCCTTTTCTATGAGTCTGGTGAGTTCGCAGGGGAATGTGTTACCGAGAACCAAGGAAATAAGATTTGGCCCTAGTGTCTAGACGCCTGTCGGCTACACACGCCATGGGGATTCAGAATACTCTAATCACTTTAGTTCATTCCCCCGTCTATGCTTCCAAACTGCTCCAGATGTATATGCAAAGAAATAAGACAAAGAGAGATTCCCAGGAACACGCAAACCCCACTCCAGCTCTCCAGAACACGCAGTGGCTTTGGTTCTAAACCCCGGACCTACAAACTCTCCTTTGGTGTGGGTATCTGTCTGGCTGTTTCCTGAGTCCGCAAATCCAGCTACAGGCATGGGATCCAGGTGCCTTTGTGGGGACTGAGCTTTGGGGGAGTTATTGGACCGCTCTCTCCCCCACCCCTTTTTAAATTAAACCTTGATCAGAGCCTCTCGGAACATCTTCATCCGCGGGGAAATGAAAAGGGCTGTCGTGGGAGGAAAACAAAACCCAAATTTTGTTAGCAAATATTAAGAAAGATTTTCAATCACGGCCAAGAAAAGCTGCCAGATGGCCTGGAAGTAAATAGCGGGGGAGTGGTTTGTGGGGTTATGGGGGCTCTCGAGAGTCTCACACTCAGGAACAAGGGAAGCAAACGCCAGGAGAGAGGGATTTTTAGCCGTATGCGATTCGACACGTCTCTGTTAAGGCAGCACTGAGTTTGCACTCCTTTTATTTTTGCCGCATTTCACTCTGAAAATGCTGGTTTGGAATCGAAGTGTGCATGCATCTGGAAGAGGCCAGAAATGATATCAATACGATGTCAGTTTTCTAGCCCGTCTTTCCTGGGGATGCTTGGATGGCTGTATTAATATGTATTAATGGTAAGCAGATGCCACGGCTTTGAAACAGCCGCTTAATTGAAGAAAACGGGACCGCCGGATGCAAGGCCACGGAGGGGCAGCCAGGGCGGTTTACGAAGGCGCTCAGCTGAAATGAATATCTCGGCCCATTTGCAACACGGCATTCAACAGTAATGGGAGTAGTTCGGCTATGGGAAAATTTTAGCGATTGCCTATGATTTTGAAGTTGCATATGGTGCTTATTAATAAAGAAAAGGCTCTCTCCCCTCCTGATATCCCTTTATATGGTTACTGACTAAGCGGTTTTTCTTTGAAGCACATCCTGAATTTTTCCACCTCTCTGTATCTCCACAGCCCCCTCCCTACCTCCCTCATCCAAATGACCCTCCCCTCTCCCACGACAGTGAGGGAGTGGTGCCTCTAAGCTGGTCTCCTGTGGCTGCTCTTCCAACCTGTTCTCAGTTCAGCACAAGAGTACTCTGTCTGAGCTATAAACTCGGTCACATGACTTCCTTGGACAAAGTCCTCCCTTTGCTTTCTTTCTATTTTACCGAACAGCCGTGACCCCACATCCCTCCAGAGAACCCACAACCCTACACAACCGATGCCCTCCCCTCCCAAAACACCTGCCAAGGCATGGTTTTTATTTTCAACCCAAGTTTCAGTGTGCTTACGTAGGGAAATCAAACAAGTTTGCGTGGGCCAGGAAGACGGCTCGGTGGCTACAGTGCCTGATGTACAAGCGTGAGGGACCAAATCAGGATCTCGGGAAGCCACAGACGTGACATGGCGATTGTGGTAGCCTGTCTATAATCCCAGAAACTGAGAAAGAGAGAGAGAAAGAGGACCCCCAGTAAGTGGTCTAACCAGACTAGCTGAATTGGCGAGCCGTGGGTTCAGCCAAAGACCCCGCCCATCACATCAAGTGTGGAGCGATTGAGCAAGACATTTCCAGCCTCCAGAAGCACACGTGATCACCAGGGCATACACGCATGCCCCACCCATGTGAATTCACATACCGAAAACAGCAGGACACACAAGCACATGTGTGTGGACCCCATGCACGTGAATACACATACCCAAAAATTCTATAGAATGTATACTCCCCCGAGGAAATGTCACCTCCTTCTGTTTCTCTGGGGGGAACCTTGCACAACTGTTTCTGGGTACACTCTAGGGTTTTGCACACATCTCTCAAGACTGCGCTTTCAAACTGACTTTTGGTTCCGTCTTGGGCATGTTCTGCTGGTGCCGAGTTGTGGCAGAGGAGGTTTACTCTCTGACATTGCTCTCTGGTGCTTCCCCATGATGAGTTACCTGATCATCATGATTAGATCGATATCCTGCATCTACATTTGGCTACGTCAACATTTTCCCTTTTGAGCCGCAGAGTAGCAAAGCTCACTCTTCCTGCCCCGGACAGCTTTTATTTGCCGCAGAGTTGATCATTACCATACTTTCTCCATTGAATCGATCTTCTCACCAACTCAACAGCAAATTCTTCTTCAGGAATGTGGACCACATTCCCATCTTTCTTTTCTTTTCTTTCTTTCCTTTTTTTTTTCTTCTTCCTGAGACAGGGTTTCTCTTGTAACCCTGGCTATCCTGGAACTCTGTAGACCAGACTGGACTTGAACTCAGAGATCTGCCTACCTCTGCCTCCCGAGTGCTGAGATTAAAGGCGTGTGCCACCAGCGCCTGGCTCCATCTTTCAAACAATTGGGCATGTGTCAATTTATGTCTCCTTAAGGAAACATCCCTTGGCTGGACCTCATCGTGTAGTGGTAGCTGTCATACTGACCCTGCCTTTGTCTTCCTTTTAGCGGAACTGCAGAAGGAAGCCAAGAAGGCACACACATCCCGTTACCCAAACATCCCTTGCATCCCCGAGTCTCAAGGCCTTGGCAAGTGCCGATTCCTTTAACTCACATCTCACAGCTCTCTCTGACCTTTTCCTACCTTCCTCTTAGCCTTTAGATCCGAGCCATTTCAGAGCCACGCACTGATTCCCACTCAATGGTCAGACCCTTTCTGTAACGCCTTCCGCTCTGGCTGGGACGCTCCTCTCTCAAGTGTTAGCGAAGTGTACTAATACCTTGAAATATGCATCTCATGGTTCGTTCTCCCTCCACGGCTTACACTTGACCTTTTCCCTAATCAGACATAGCCATTTACCTAGGAACAAGCAGGACTCTTCAGAGGATATGACAAGAACAAGAAACAGCTACCACCCGATCTTCTGACTTCCCTGTAAAAGCTTGAGGGAATTTAAAACATGGGTCAGGGAGTGGAGAGGAGAAACAATGCTGTCTGGAGGAGCAGTTAAAGACAGAAGTGAAGCCTGCATCCAGACACAGCCGAGCTATCCTCAGCCAGCCCTAGGGAGCCCTGGCAGACACCGACACTATCACAGGGTGCCACTTAAAGTATTCAACAGCTCTGATACTCATTAGTATAGAAATAAGAATATGCTGGCGTATAAATAAAAATTCCAGAACATACTTTCTCTTATTGTTTAAATCATCTAGATTAAGTATAATATAAGACTGCTAATATAACATAGAAGTTGTAGCACAAATCATTTATTAGTTCATTCCGATCTAATGCATTGTCGAGTCGTGGGAGTTGACAGGTATGGTCTCTCTCTGCTGCCAGAGGAGGAAGATCCTCCTCACAGTCAGGCCTCGTCCTCTGCCAACCTCTGGATTCTGAGGCAGCCGAGTTGGGCAGTTCCCGGGAACACACTCACCTCCCATCCCAAATTCAGCTATTCTCTTTGTTCCCCTGCCCTGGGGCTTTCTCTAAGCAAAGGCCACTGGTGCCTTGAAGCAAACCTCTCAGGAGCTGATGTGGGAGTGTCATATCAATCTGTTGATTTCATTGGTTGAGCAATAAACCAACTGCTTGGCCTCATAGCTTAGAACATAGATGGGAGGAGAAAACAGAATAGAATTCTGGGCGGAAGAGGAAGTGAGGTCAGACTCTGCTCTGCTCCCGGAGAGACAACAGCTCTGCTCTCTGGAGCAGAGACACCAGTATGGACTTAGGCTTGAATCTTCCTTGTTAGCGCACCTTGGGGTGCTTACACACATCATTAGAAATGGGCTAGTCCAGGTGCGAGAATTAGCCTGTAAGGGCTAGAGTTCATGGGCCAAGCAGTTCTTAAATGAATACAGTTTGTGTGTTGTTATTTCGGGCATAGCTAGCCAAGCGGCTGGGGTGTTGGGGACGCAGCCCCGCCGCTCCTATTTCAACAAGGAGCAACCTCAAATCTTGGTAAACTGGCATCTACAGGAAGCAATGTCCAGAGCCCACAAGACTCTCACATTCTGCCATCCTCTTGACTCAACCTCCCAAGCAGCCAGAATTAGGGACCTAAGTCACTAGGCGTGTTTTAGGGGACACGTTCTGTGTAGTCTCTCAAAGGGTCACCCACCGTATCAGGTCCCAGTGGCCCACGACGGAGAGCAACGCCATCACATCTCCTCTCTGCTTCTCTCCCTCTTCTGAATTAATCATTCTTCCCCTGCCCTCATCCTGCTTCCCTAGGTGACCTTCCAAAACACGCTAGCTGTGCTCAAAGCCTTGCTGAGGGCTCTGGTTTTGAGTCTCTAAACTCCATCTCCAGTGAGTCATGAGTTAATCTTGGGAACTGTGTGAGCTTTTTCAATGGCTTCCCCTTCAAGTGAGTTCTACAGGGGTTGGAGAACAATGTTTACCTGGTACCCCATTTCAGTCTAGCTGTGCCCAGCGCTCCCTAGGCCTTGCATACCCTGCCAACCTCCTTCTCTTTCCTGAGATAGATAGGCTTTGGGTGGAGGGAGGATAGAGGAGGACAAACTGAGGGGTGTCAGGTGACCCCAATGGATGATGAGACCAAGTGGAAGATGGGTCAGCACAGAGGGGGGAAAGAGAACAGAAGAGGTGGAAGGAACGAGGACAGGAACAGCCATGATTGGCAGCGAGGTCGGCGCTCTCACCTCACAGTGTCTGAAGCTCGCACAGCATGGTCTTCTCTGGTGACTGAGAGAAGGACCAGGAACAAAGCAATAGAAGCAATGGGCCAGAGTGTGGGCTCAGAGCAGGGGAAATAACAGAATTCTTGTGATCAGTTGCTTAACCTCATGGCTTCTCAGTCACCAACTAGGGTCTTGGAGAACCTTCCCAATCTCTCTCTGGACCATATTTTTTTCCCCACAAGCATAGTTCTGTTGAATTCTTCGCAGAGTGCCAAATTAGTCTTCCTCAGCTGGTATTTAATGCTCCTTACACTCCACCACGAACACATCCCAAACACCGAGACTTTAGGAACTGGGCACCACTCCCGAAGGCCTAGGACAAACAACCTGGCATCCCTAGTGTGCCCCACAGATCCGCACTCCAAGCACCCACTCCAGAAAAGCCTGGGCCGCAGAGCACGGGATCTCTAATTTTGCTAAGCTGTAATATTATTGCTTATTGAAGTCGTTCCTGTTATTTCCCAGTTGGTATGAAAACATTTCCATAGATTTCAATAACTACATCAAGGCACCTGTGGAATATCAATCCTGCCTGAAGATCTTTCTACATATCAGGGGGGAACCTGCGTCCTGACGCTACCTGCACAGCCATGGGCAATACAAACCATATGTCCATCCTTGGAACTTTTCAAAGTCCCCATTTGTGGCCTGAACCTCTGAGCTGTAATCCGCCACCTCAGTGAAATGTTTTCCTTTATATAAGTTGCCGTGGCCCTGGTGACCCTTCATGGCAATAGAAACCCTAACTAAGACACTCTCTGAACCCTGTGTCTACTTCTGTGTAATGACTCATCTTAACCAGACTCTCAGGTTAACACAGATAGCTCTCATTGCTTCTAAAGTTTTCCTATTTTAACTGGGTGGTTCTCACTCAGGGTCCCTTCTGCTGGGGTCACAGCTGAAGGTCTGATGAGCTGGCATCCCACGGGTCCCTAAAATGGCTTCTTCACCCGCATGCCTATTCCCTGAACTGGCATCCATGGAAGAACTTACCGTCTGGCCTCACCTCAGATCCACTTTGGGCTTTGCTACTTTGTAGTGGACATAGACACGGTAGATTGATCATCTCAGAGGGATCCTTCAGAGTCACCAGATGTAAGCCTTCTTCTGACTGTCTGCAAGCCACCTGGCATAGCCCACACAGTATTTCTTCTTCATTATAAGCCAGTTACAGAGTAGCAACAGCAGAGGTGAGACAATGTTACCAAGATTCTGAATCCTGAAGGCCAAAGTTCAGAGTGGGTCATCTTTGGAAGATCGACTACATACCTGGGTATTGTAGGGAGAACAAGGACCTTAGACAGAATGCAGAAGCAGTGAAACTCACCTGGCTTGCTGAAGCATAGCTTGGATGGTGCTCTTTTCTGCATGATTCTGTTGAGACTAGGAATTGGTAAACTTTCCAGAAAGCATGAAGTATCAAATATCTCGGGCTTTGCAATCTGTGTAGTCTCCATCACACTGGACTCTGCAGTCATAGTGTAAAAACAACGGGGAACAATATGCAATTAGTGGGTGTTCTGTGAAAATTAAAATTTTTATGAACCCCAACCCAATGGGGATGCTAGGAACTGACCTTTGGGCCTCTTTGAGAGTACCAAGCCCTTTAACCACTGAGCCATCGCTCTATCCCTCTTTTTTATTTTTTAATGGTGTTTTCCTAACCATTTCCAAATGTGAAAACCATTCTTTGTTTTCAAGCAAAACCCAACAAACAACAGCAAAGCAGCTGCCCACATCTGACCCGCCGGCTGTAGTCTGCCAGCCCCTAGTCTAGACTCCCATAGAGTCAGACCATGCTTGCCTTACACTCTCGTGAACCTGTATTTAGCAGTTCTCAGCAAACATTTATTGAGAGAAAAAATAGTTGATTTGCAAACAGATTAAGAAACCCTGAAGTAAGAACTTCTCGGAAGGGCTTTTAGTGTTACCTTCAACATGCATTTTCTCTCTCCCTTAAAATCCATGTCCAAAATTACATTTCCAGCCTTATTGACATTCCTCTGGAAATAGAGCAGTATCGGCGCACGCAAGTCTCTCTTGCCCGTGCTAAATGTGCCCAAAGCACCTTGAATAATTGGAAACTTCAATACCAATGAGTGGTGGGGGCTGACTGCCTTCTCAGCCTCTCGGAGAATGTGCAAGTACAGGCTATGAATCAGTGCTATCATAATTCCTGAGCCACTACTAAAGTCCTGGCAATGTGATACCATAGAGACCCTGAACTGCCAATGCTTGACCTGCAGGTGCTTGCTCAGACCCCCTCATTTTCCAGCCATTGGATTGGAAACCCCTACTTGAATGCCCAAACCACGGACCTAGAGCCAAACCAACATGCTTCCATGTTTCCTGTCCAGCGTCTTCCTCCTCTTCCTTCCTTTCTATAAATGACACCAGTAATGGCTAATTCCTGAGGCTCAACCCTGGAATTGTCCTTTTCGTCTCTCTCTTCCTCATCATCCTGTCTTCCCAATTGCTATAGGAACTATTTAGTTCCTAAGAATGCTATTCTAGACCAACTGTCTCCTAAATGGGTTCCTCGCCCTTCCCTACATAGCCTATTCTACTTCCAACATAGACAGCCTATTGTTCTTAACTCAGGAGCAGCTTTCAAATGGGACTTAGGAGTTTTCACCTTGTTAGATAATCATTTGAATTGCAAACGTCCTAAAGTCTAGCCTTGGTCACCGTTACTTGGCTACTCCTGAACATTTGGCAGTCCTCGGTACTGGTCAAAGGCGACAGCAAGTACACCTACAACCTCCTCAACATTGTTTGTACTCCTCAGAGTCTAACTAAGCCCACAGCTTCATCTCTCATAGAGGACCTACATGTTTGGCAGAGTAGGAGTGAAAAAGACTTGTCTCCCAATAGTTATTCTTTCCTTCTTAGAAGTAGTCCTCTTGACTTTGACGTGGGGACAGGGCCACTGTATTTCCCAGATGACCTTCTAGTTCTGTCTATTTTATCAAGTTTTGGTGGTCTGATTGGCTTTTGAGTTTGGAGGGTTTTTTTTTTGTTTGTTTGTTTGTTTGTTTGTTTGTTGCTATTTTTGTCCACACAAGCTGGAGTTGTCTAGGACGAGGAACTTCTGTTGAGAATTGCCTGTAGGTAAGTCTATAGTGTGTTTTCTTGATGAATAAGAGATGTGAGAGGGTGAGTGCCACCCTGGGCAAATGGTTCTGAGTTGTAGAAGAAAGCAGGCTGAGCACGGCGTGAGATGCAAGCCAGGAAGCAGCCTTCTTCCTCCCTGAGTGCCTGCCCTTATTTGCCTGGGCCGCTCCTCCCCAAGGACCTGCTGTTATAGTCTTTAGCAGAACGGTAATGAAGACATCTGGAGAATAGGGAGTCTTGGAAAAAATCGTGCATGTCCTGTAGGAGGCACCTTCACGTGGTGGGCGGTACCAACTCCCTCCTGTGCGTGTGTATTCAGACTGTTGGGCAGAATGTGGATTTGGAGCCAGTCTTGGGTTGTCATCTCGCACCTTAAGATGGAAACCAATTAGGAAGAATGTCGGCACAGCGTAGAAAGGTACCTGGGTTCTGGGTGTTTGGAGCCGCTCTACCCACCCTGGAGCCCACAACTTCCAGCCTCCTTAATGTAAGACAAAAGGGAGCTTCTATCTTGCTCAAACCATGTTTACTTTGCTA
Source organism: Alexandromys fortis (assembly GCF_014885135.2). NCBI lineage: Eukaryota > Metazoa > Chordata > Mammalia > Rodentia > Cricetidae > Alexandromys > Alexandromys fortis. The sequence continues at coordinate 1,689,569 of NW_026067986.1, read as the reverse complement.
TCTGTTTCTTTCTCCCTTTTAATCAGTTGCAGCTGAAGCAAATCTTAATTGATACCAGTGCTGTTCCTCATGCTTCCCAAACACGGTCTCCTGGCACCTGCTTTTAGCATCTGCTCTGTGGTTTTACCATCCCCTTGTTAACCCTAGACTCTCTGCCTTGTATAGCTCTACCTCATTGCCAAGGCCCAACTCCAATGCCTTCCATGTCCAGACAACCCCAAATCTCTAGTTCCTAGATTAGCCGCTGCTTCGGGTCTTCCAAACACTTCCTTACTTGGTTTTGCTTTGAGACAGTGTTTCACTACTTCACTCAGGCTAGCCTCAAACCCTCCATCTTCCCACCTCCATCTTACTACCTACCTGGTATTACAAGTAGGCACACTATCCCTGGCTCCTCTAGAATTTTTAACGCACCGTTGCCACGCCTTGCCTCGTGGTAGGCGTGTCTAATTTACCAGCCTCTTCCTTGTGAAGGCAGGCAGACTCTACAGCGCTGTGACTTACACACAGGAGGCATTTGATGGGACATATTTTAAGTGTTCCCACTCACAGGGACGCTCCATTCGTTGGTAACTACCCTTGTGTCTGTCCTCAATTCATGCTTTACAGTATGGTCACTGCTGATTGTGGACACCCCCTTCCTGGCTGACCTGCCTCCAGCAAGGCAGAGCAAGGGAGCCCTACAATCGCATGAATTTGGGGGCAACCCTAAGGTTAAGACCTCACGTATCTTCTTCTCACTCTCTTCCTCCAATTGTGCTCTCTTAGGGTTTCTACAACACTCGAAGGACACTTAGCCATTTGCTGTCCTGTTTTATCAGGATCCTTGCACACCCAGTTTGCAATATGGCGCTGTCTTTCCTGCACTCCCATGCCCAGTGTTCAGTGAGTCCTTCCCTTTCACCTTCTCTTTGTTGGTAATAAGAGCAATCTCAGCTATTACAGGCCAGTTTGTTGTTGTTGTAGTTATTTGGTTTTGTTGCTGTTCTTTTGTGTGTTTGTTTTGTTTTGTTTTTCGAGACAGGGTTTCTCTGTAGCTTTGGAGCCAGTCCTGGAACTAGCTCTTGGAGACCAGGCTGACCTCGAACTCACAGAGATCCTTCTGCCTCTGCCTCCCGAGTGCTGGGATTAAAGGCACCACCTGGCCAATCAGAATAATCTAATTATCTTTTACCAAGCCTGAAGTTTATTTGTAAACCAAGGAAAAGAAAGAAGGAAACGCTCCATTCTTTTGTTTACCTAAACTTCTGACCACAAATTTGGTGAGTGAAAAACCAGAAGTGAGAAAAGTAAAGGAAAATGAACTTCAGTAAGGGAATCACTTCGGGCTTGCTCTCCAGTGCGCCGTGCCTTGAAACAAACCCGTGTTCTTCTGTTTTAGAGTTCAGCAGACAGCTGGAAACCCACACAGGATACTAAAACCGTGTGACCTACATTTGCAGCTAGGCAGCCTTTCCTGAAGTGAAATCCAAGATGCAGAGCCTTTAACTTGAATTTTCTTGGGGAGTATTATGTATGGGATAATAGGGTAACGGACACATTCCGAGTTTTGCCTCCAGACATCTTAAACCACAGTAATCTTCCTCTCCGTCCTTCAAACAGCAGAGCCAGCGAGTGTGAAGCCAAGTGCTAGAAACGCTCTCAGGTTAAAGTATTTCTTGGAAAAACTTGAGAACGTCTTGGTTCTTTGGGAATTCAGCTCGCATACTGCATTTCTGCGTCTTTGGGATTAACGTAAACTCTGAAATAACTTTCGGGGTTACCTCTGCTTGTGAGTCATGCCGATAAAAATAAATAAAGATAATGTTCCGGTTTTGCAGTCAGATCCTCCTCGTGCCAATGGCCTGTGGGTACCTTTTCAGGAGCCAGAAGCAGAGGTCTAAACGGAAATTCCACAGACCCTCAGGATTCCCCCAAGAAGCCTTCCCAGACCCTGACATCGGGGGCTTTGATGTAGGTGCAGAGCTGGTTTTGTGGACTGTGGATACTGGGGGTGAAAGAGGGGTGCCTTTTTTTTTTTTCCAGATCCCTGGTGCAGGAGGGATTTTTGCCTCCTGAACTTCTGACCCCTCATCTGTAGACTGTCAAAATGCATTCAAAGCCTGAGGTGGTCATCACATCCCAGCAGCCTTTGCAGTTGATAGTCTAGAGCCCATTACCTCCTGAGATTTCCAGAAGAAATGTGATGGCCACTTTTTCCCCCCTTTGGAGATTTCACCTTCGTCCCCAGTGCCTTTTCCCACTGGGTTTTTATTCTCTCTTTCCTTTTCGCACATCTAACTAGTTTGTTCATTTGGGAAGAAAATTCTTGCCAGACTATCGAAACTGATCATCTTCTTCCTACGGGTTAGAACCTCTGTTCTCCTATCCATAGCATTTACACAGCCCCTTTCAGATGGTCTGCCAGACTCCCCCTGGGCTGCCTCTCCCAAGGCCTCCCTCCCAGGAGATGCAGCTGGACGTACCTGGCCTGGCAGAGTTTGAAAAGCTGCAGAATGAATGAATGACAATGAGTTAGATTTGCTGTACTGGCCATTTCTCTATGACGTCTTTTCCCATGCCTATAAACTCACTGCAGCAGCCTAAAAAGCTACCCGCTATTGACAGGTTAAATAATAATGGAAATAAGACTCCTTAAGGACTCAAAGATAAGAACAAACAGCTAATTAAATGGAGAACAGAAATCTCCTCCTTATGGTAAGGACTTAGTTAATAAATGATTGATAAGAAATATAATTGATTGATTTGAGCATCATCAATAGTTCGTTTGGAGGAGGAAATTTTAAGGAGACTAGAGAGAACTGGGACACAGCACTGCCATTTACCTGCTGGTAGACATGCTAAGAACACAAACAAGAGCTAGGGTAATATGTTGCCGCCACAATCAGCCAACCCACTGTAACAAGCCCTTAGTATCCCAACACAATGGAAGCACATGAAAATGCCCTTAAAACCAACTTTATGGAGACAATAGTGATCTTGAAAGAGGAAATAAATAAAACCCATAAAGAAATCAAGAAAAAAAGACTATCAAATAATGGGAAGAAATCAATAAATCCCTTAAAGAATGTCAAAAAAGCCAAGAAAAAAAAATAAGCAGTTAAAGGAAACAAAACTTTCGAGACCTGAAAACAGAAATAAGTGATAAAGAAAACACAAAGTAAGAGAATTCTGGAAATGAAAAACCTGGGTAAGTGAACGGAAACTACAGAAGCAACAAAATACNTGAGAATTATAGCAACAAGCTTTACCAACAGAACATAAGAGATGGAAGAAAGAATCTCAGGTGCTGAAGACACAATAGAAAAAAATAAATACATCGGTCAAAGACAATGTTAAATCCTAAAAATTCCTGACACACAACATCCAGGAAATCTGAGGCACTATGAAAATACCAAACCTAAGAATAATAGGAATAGAGGAAGGAGACGAAACCCAGCTCAAAGGCCCAGAAAATGTGTTTTAACAAAAATCACAGAAGAAAATTTTCTTAATCTAAAGAAGGAGATCCTGAGGAACAGTGATTCTAACGCAAGATGCTGTGTGGAAGCAGAGGCTTTCATTTGCTTGGTTTGCTAATTTCGTTTGCCTGTGCACACCTATTTCGTTGTTATTGCCATTACTGGGCTTGGACTATAATCCGGTCTGAGGAACTAGGTCCGGCTCCTGGGTTGAAGGGCGGGATGGAAGCAGAGGCTTTCCGCGCAGACGCGCCCTGATTTGTCAGCTTTCTCACGTCCAAGGCAACTTAGATATTTCCTCCTGATCTGCTTTCCTTCCGCTTTCCATTTGGTAGAGAGAATGAAGTTTGGCATAGGACATAAAATGTATTCATTAACCTTACAACAACTTCAAAAGTCATGCTTAAATAATGGCTTCATTTCTCCTGCAAACACCTTCTCATCAAATTGTTGGAAGAAAATGAAACTCCAGAAGGGTTTCCTGTGAGAAATGCTTTATTTTTGGTCCCATAAGGAGTTATTCTGAGACCTGCATTCATAATACCTTCTTTCAAATCTAATAAAAAAATTTTTAAAAACCTCAAATTCGGCTTGTGCCTAAGAGAAGAGGTTGGAGCAGAGGTGGCCCCTAAAGCCCCTGAAAAGAACCATGGCAGGTAGAATCATAGAGAATACCAAATTCAGCGTAGCTAATTTTTGTTTTGCTTCATTTTTTTCTTTTTCCTTTTAATCTGTACAGGCGTTCTGCCTGCATGTATGTCTGTACACTACATGTGTACAGTGCTCAAAAGGCCAGAAGAATAGCATCAGATCCCTTGGGACTCGGGTTACAGATAGTTGTGAGCTGCTGTGGGTGCGGAGAATGAACCTGGGTCCTCTGGAAGAACAGCTCTTAACCTCTTAACTCCTAGCCATCTCTCCAGCACCACGACTTTTGCTTTATAATAATTATTTTAAAGCCATTATTTCCTTGGTGTGTATTGTGTGTCTTCTCTGTGTGTATATATACTCATGCGGATGGATATCACTATGCAGGCGCACATTGCTGTGTGCGCATGCGTGCAGAGGACGGAGGTCCGCACCCACCATCTTGCTCTATCATGCTCCACCTTGCTTTCTGAGACGAGGTCTTTCACTGAACCTGGAGCTCCCGCATTCTGCTAGACTGCCTGACCAGTGAGGTCAGGGATCCTCCTGTCTGTTCTCCCTAGCGCTGGGATTACAGGCGCAGTTTGCCACGCAGGCGCACGTTGCCACTCTTGGCTGTTTACACGCTTGCCGGCAACCCAAACGCAGGTTCTTCTACTTGTTGGGCGAGCACTTTACCAACTGAGCCATCTGAGCCCCATTGTCTCCTCTTTTGAATGACTGGGAGGAAAGCAAAGGTACCTGTCTCCATTTGGCTTCTTTTGCTTTGGCAAAATCCCATGACCAAACTTGCCAGGTCACTGTCTGGCGCTAAGGGAGGGCATCATAGCAGGAACAGGACAGACTGTGGAGGGCGCTGCTCCCTGGCTTGCTCATCCTGCTTTTTCATACAACCCAGGACCACCTGCACAGACAGGGGTGGCGCCGCTCACAGAAAGCTGGGCCCTTCCGCGGAAGTCACTAATCAAGAAAAATGTGCCCGCAAGCCAGTCTGATGGAAACAATTCCTCCTCTGAGGTTCCCTCCTCCCAGATGACCCTAACTTGTGCCAATCGGAGAAGCAACTATGTGGTACAGCTTCTTTGGTGAGACAGTTGACCAGGAAGCTGGCTGGAATTAGTATCTTTCTGTCTTTCCTTATTGCCTTTAGGGAAACATGTCTTCAGTTGAGCACAGTTTGGGGGAATTGATGAATAAGAGACTGTGAAAACTCATAATCCCGGCAAGATGGAAAACAGATTGGTAAACATTCAGGGATTTTTTTTTTTCTTTCAAAGATTCGTTTTTCACAAAAGTTAAATTCAAATGGTGTTTCCTGCGCAATTCTCCGATGGCACCTAGGTTTGATACTGAGGGTGGCGCCAGGCCACAGTGTGTGCAGACCTTGGGTCATCAAGCTGCAGGGTCGCAGACCAATCTTTCTTGCCCCAGAGTGACAGTTGGACCAGTGCGACAGGGTAAACATTTGAGGGCTAGGGTTTTCAAAGAGAGGACAAGAAGTACAGGCATCTCCATGTTCTTTACGAAGGCATTCTTCTTGAATGGGACACAAAAATAGCTGGGATCACGAAAGAGAGATGAATAAATTAGATTATGTTAAGGGGTCAATGCTCTCCACATCGTAAAGTTGATGAGCTATGTGTGAAAATGCATATACCACCACCACGGATGGACATAGTTTATATTACAGCATAGTAGAAAACATTGTTATGCTAGATTTGTTCAATGAGCCAATATACCTGAGAAAATATAGTTAATGACAGAAGATTTATCTTGGTTCTCAGTTTCAGAAGCTTCAGCCCATGGTCAGCTGGTTTTGTATTTTCTGGACTGTGAGAAAAACATGATTGGGAAAAACGAAGAAGAGTCCTACTGACTTGATAGCACCATGAGAAGGGGAGAGAGGCGTGGAGGAAGAGAATGAGAAGGATGAGGAAGGAGAAAGAAAGGAGAGGAGAAGATACGAGAGGGAGTCAGTCCAGGCTCCATCCCCGGTGGCTTGCTTCCTCCGGCTATGTCTGCCTCTGAATAGCCATTAAGCTATGAATTCAGCAGTGACTCACCCCTGACCCGATCACCTCTCTATGACCTTCCCTCTGAACCCACACATCTGTAGGCATGTAGTCAACTCCTGGACCTCCGTGGGACACTCCAGACCCAAGCCATGATTCATTTATAAACAAATCTTTAAAAAGACATTGAAATCTGTTTCCAGCAACAGGTGTGTTTTCTGCTCCTAGACACTCTCTCGCAAACCTCAGAGGGGAAGCAGGGAAGCTCGAGTCAGTCGGTGGAAATTGGGGTGGAAAGGTAACAGCAGGAGCTTTGGTGACGATAGAGGGGCCGATGACCCTCTGGTCCCTCGAGACAGCCACCAGTCCGCTCAGCAGCAAACAGAAATGATAGCGGTCCAGGGAAAACTACTTAGCCTAGAGATCTAAGGAAAGCAAGGAACTTGAAATGAAATATCTAATACCATTGCTACCTTTAAAGTTTAGATTAGTTTTTTATTTAAATGTTTAATTTAAAGTAGAGGACTGTAGTGATCAGTTTGGTGACTATATAACACGTGTCTGAAGAAGACTGTGATTTTTGTTTGTTTTTTCTTTCTTGGCTTGTTTTTAATGGGAAGATTTATTTAAGGAAGTCGCGCCATATATTTTCTTCATGGAAACGGTGGTTTCTCTTGCATCCGATTGCCTGTGTTTCATGTCACAGCATCTCAGCATCCCTCACGCAGGCTCCGGTGACAGCACCAGTATCTCATGTGTGCCAGTGGCTGCCATTTGTCCAACGCCTAAATGCTTCATACGAAGGTCGTGGAATTATATAAAACTGCTCGAAACAAAAAAATATTTCAGTTAAAGCTAATTAAAGCCTTGCCTAATCTTCCTTGTTGGAACGTAGCCTAATGTAATAATTCCAAATACGGAAAATACTGTTTGCATGATTATTATATAATGCCAAATGTAAACCCATATGGAAATTGTTTAATAAAATACGATAGACTCGCTTTGTGAATATTAATTATACGTGTCATGTGATCTCAGGTCTGGAGCTTTTTTGCGATTCTTTTTCTAGCATCTGGCCATCCGTTTTAGAATGTACGGCATCTACCATGTCCGCTCTCTTCGCTGGTCTATTCTAGGCATTATTGTGCATAACTGATGTTTGATTTATGATTGCCAAATTATTAAATAAGTCATCTAGGAATAGAAATGCCTCTTTAAAAGCAAACATTAGACTTAAAGTCGTCAGCCACAACAGTCAGCTGGCGACTGTACACCACGCAGCTGGAAGTGGCTGGAGTAGAATGTTCAGGACAACAGTACTGTGAGGTGAGGCGGTGGGGTTTAGCTTTGACTACTTTGAGACATGAAAATTGTAGAGCTAAAGTTGTACCTCGGTGGTAGGGTGTTTAGCTACTTACGATTCATGAGGCCCAGGGTTCAATGCCCAGCATAAGAAAGAAGGAAGAAAGGGACGGAGGGTAAGGGAAAGGAGGGAAGAAGGAAAGAAGGAAAGAAAAGGAAGGAAGGAAGGAAGGAAGGAAGGAGAAAGAAAGAAAGAAAGAAAGAAAGAAAGAAAGAAAGAAAGGTAAAGTCTGAGTCGGCCTTTCTAACCAGTGGCTCTAACAAGGTACCGCAATGAAGGTTCCAAGTGTCCCAAGTGACTTCAAGGCCCATCTTGTCTATATGTAAGAGAAGGCAAGAAGAGGACAGGATAGAAAGAAGACTTCTTTGACCCATTGGCAGGCTGTGCTTTACCTGGTCACCTTCACAGTGGCATGTCACAGGAAACCCTCTTAGGAGATCTAATTCTCAGGTCGGCCAACCTACAGGAGGGCTGTGGACAAGGGTTCCTGATGTCCAAAAGCTGAGCATGGTAAATACCTTTGAGCTCCAAGGGGAAGCAATGAACAGTGTGTACATCAGGACACAGCGTCCTAGGAGCTGAGAGACATGGAGGAGCTGCAGGGTGGACGATGCAGAACCGCCACAGAAAGGCACAGTGGAAGAACGGAAGGGACAAGGCTCACTAAACAATTCCAGAGTTCACAGAGGCACCCCATGAGAGAAAACCATCAGCTAGGCTACGGAGCCCAACATCAAGGAGTAAGAAGCAAAGCGGGCCCTCTGTGTCCCCCTCTCAGCTCCATGGCATTCTAGCGGGAGTCCGGTGAGGCTGCTGAGGCCAAGGATAAAACTCCAGAATGCCTGAGAAAGGCAGTGTTTGGGGTTTAGTATTTGATGTTGCTGTATTTCAAGACAGCCTTGCTATTTACCCAAGGATCACTTCAAGTTCACTGTGTAGCCCAGACTAGCCTCCAGCTTCAAATTCTCCTGCCTCTGTCTCACACGGCTGAGATTACAAGTGCATGACATCATGGCTCGCAATTCAATGTTCTTCCCTCAAATGAACTGGACTTTTTCTTAGTCCCCGAGAGCATCAACGTGCATTGATGTACTAAGGTGTCTGGAGCGGCCAGGTGTGATTTGCATGCCTGCAGTCCTGACATTCAGGAGTCTGAGGCAGGAAAACAGCTGTGAGCTCCAGGAAAGTCTGGTCTACCAAGCAAACACCAGGCTCGGTAGGGCTGCACGGTAAAACCTTGTATCCAGCGAACACGCAAACTAAATAAGAGGTTTAAAACAAAGAACATGGCTGGAGGAAAGGGATGGGGTTTGCTTTAATTATTGTCCAGCAATAGAGAGAGGAAGGCAGGCAGAGTCGTTCTGGAATACTGTGGTATAAGCTAAGTTATTCCATGACAGCTCTCCACCCTTGTTCATTGTACTGCTTCTAAGGGGAAAGAGAAAATGTGTCAACACATGATGGACATCATGAGAACTATTTTTTTATGGCTGTTGTTGTTATTTTGAGACAGGGTTTTTCTGTATAGCTTTGGTGCCTGTCCTGGAACCAGCTCTTGTAGACCAGGCTGGCCTGAGCTCACAGAGATCCGCCTGCCTCTGCCTCCTGAGTGCCAGGATGAAACGCCTGCGCCACCACCGCCTGGCGAGAACTATTTCTTAAAGATAAGTAGCCACAACGCAGGGGAGTCTATCATAAATAGTAGCGAATGGAAGGGGTGGGTATGGGAAGTCTGAGTAGGAAACTTTGGTGAGAAAGGAGAAGGAATAAGGAAAACCTTCCAGGAATCGGCATTTGTCAGTCAGTCCTCTGAACTAACGTTGTCTGTCTGCTTCCCCTGAGCCTTGTCACCAGCTCTCACATCCCCTTGCCTTGGTTTGGACTCAGCCAGTCTTAATCAGAGAAGCTAGCAGCAGATCAACATTGGGGCGGGCCCTGCTGGGACACTTACTGCTTGTCTTTCTCGTTCTCTAATGGGGCAAGGGTCTCTGGCCTGCCGTTATGTTCCTCTGGATTCCTCTGGTTTCCTTTGTCCCCCAGCAGCTTCCTCTTCAAAGTTTTCATGAGGCTGGTAATCTCTTGCGGACCCCTTCAAAGTCTGGAGCGGCCTCTGCTTCCAGCGCGTGGCTGGAAGCCTTGCCCATCCCCTCTCGGCCCTCACACCCTGCCCTCACTTCTTTGAAGACAACCTTTATTAACCTCATCTAGTTCAATCTCTCGAGGGAAATCTCTGGATCTTTTCAGAAGTCTAAATAAAACTGAACCTTATCTCCAGACCGCTTCCGATTTTCCCGCAGAGGTGGGGAGAAGTCAAAGAACTCACTTGTAGCCGGTGACGAACAAGCTTATTGATGTTCGGGGAAAGACACCACACGGAGTGGAGGAGTCAAGGTGTACAGTTCTGGATAGTGTGACGGCTAAGGAGTCCAATTACTGATAAGGCCATGTCCGGGGAAGAAATCTTAACTGTTCTATGCGCTCACTCGTTATAGGAAGAAAAGAGGACACTGCGTGAGAGTTTTCCCACATCGGACCTCAGCATCCTTCCTAGCTCAGTAAGTGGGCACAGCGCATCCGTTGGCTTTTCTTACTCTAAGCAAAAAGGGGAGGGGTAATACTTGGTGCCTTGGACCCAAAATATGGATAAGGCGGTGGCTGAGGGAAAATGCTCCATATTTTCCTTCTGGGAAGGTAAGGAGGAGGTAAAGGGGCCGGAAGAAGGAATGTGACCTGGAAGCCCTGAGACCCAAGCCTTCCTTGGGCGCTCCCCGAAGCCTCTTCTGCCCACATCCTGGCTCCTCATGTCTGAAACAGAGCTCCGCATCATCCTTCCAGTGCCGGCATGTTTTTTGTTCAAGACTGGCCTCCTCTTCAGGTACCTTGCAAGCTACACATTCTCTGAGACAGCTACATTTCTTGTATGAATTTTGCAGATGAAAATAAACCATTTAGCAGATGGGTTCTGACCCAGACAGCTTCACAAGGTGCTGGGCTGCTGGGGCTGTCTCTCTGCCATGCAAAGATACTCTTCCACTCTGAAATTTAAAAACCATGGCCACTTCCTGTTTGGACAAAAAGGAATGGCAGAGGCATGATCAGCTAACAGTCTCTAAACGCCCATTTTCTGGCATTGCATGTCTATTAGCGAGAATTTTTAAATGTGTTTTAAAAACCACTTGGAAATTTTTAGATGCTCCTGCTTTCGAGGCTAGTTGGGCATATTATTTTCCCATCCTAATAAACCCGATTGGTTCTGCTATGATCTTCAATATTTGAGAATCAATGCATGCCAGCCAGGAATTGGCTAGCTTTTAATTTGCCCTTTAATTTTCCAATCCAAGTGGTTCTTAAGAAAGAAATTTAATATATTGATTTGAGATGCAGTTCAAAGAAAAATCAGTTCCCTCTAGGCAGGCGCTTTAAATGAATGATCAGTGCAGCCACAGAGTCCGCTGCTCAGGGCCTGAAGTCTCTGTTGCTTAGGCAGCCGTGTGTTCTTGAGAAAAAAGATGCTCACGCCTGAGGGATGAATGAAATGTATCCAGAATGGAATAAACTTTCCCGAAGGCGTGTACCGGGAATGCATATTCATAGGATGAAGACAGGAAAAAGAATAACGTTATCTAATGAAGAACACAGCTGCCGATATGGATGCTGAGAACCCAGCTAAAACAGCTGAATTTCACGGCCACTGTTTTCTCCCTTTCTGGTAATTCTTTCTTCATGCACAAATATACGTATGTGAGTGATATGTATATGTGCGTGTGCTGTGTGTGCATTTGTGTGCAGGGGCACACACGCACGCAGGGGCCGGAGAAGGACATCAAGTTTCCCTCTCTGTCACTGTCTACCTTATTCCTTTGAGGCAGGGTTTCTCACTGATTCTGGAGCTAGGCGAGTGGCCAGCAAGCCCCAGTGATCCTGCTACCTCCCTGACCACATAAATACACACATGGCTCTGGGATTATTCCAAAAAACTCTGTGGAATAATTGTTTTGTACACTGTGAATATACATTACTCTCATTGGTCAATAGAGAACTGACTGGCCAGGAGCCAGGCAGAAAGTGTAGGCAGGACAGTCAAACTGAGAATGCTGGGAAAAGGGCAGAGTCACTGGAGTCGCCAAGAGATGCAGAGGGAGCAGATGTGCTGGAGGACAGGTAAAGCCACGAGCCACGTGGCAGCACATAGATTAATAGAAATGCGTTCATTTAAGTTGCAAGAGCTAGCTAGTAATAAGCCTGAGCTATGGACCAAATATTTTTAATTAACATAAGTCTCTGTGATTCCTTGGGCCTGGTAGCCAGGAAAGAAAGGTTCACCCACAAAGGCCTTTATATAGGTGCAGGAATCCATACTCAAAACCTCACGCTTGTACAGCAATTGATCTTACCCAGTGAATCATCTCTCTAGCTCTCAATCCTTTCTCAAAAAAGTCTCCAATTTTTAAGTCACAAGAAAACAAGCAAAGAGCGTTAGTGAGCTATTTAGAAAAACGTGTCAAAATTATGTGCCATTGCTTTAAGAGAAATGCATATATTCAACAAACATAAGACTGGGTCTACTTCTAGGACTTGGAGAGTGGAGGTGGGAGGATCAGGAGTTCAAGGTCATCAGGGCTATGCAGGGACTACAGGAGATCCTATGCAAAAATAAACAAATAAATAGAAAACACTTTAAATATAATACTCATTAAGTAACACATACAAAGGCACGTCATAAGTTAATTATTCAATGAATCTTAATTATGTGATAGTAGTCTTCCTGAAGATGTTAATTCCCTAAGCAATATGCTAATTGAAAGAAAAATATTGATGAATAAGAAAACTCTGGCCTCCATAGTAAGTGCTTCCCTTTCTGTCTGGGTATCTTACTTGTGGGGGAACAAGCTGGTGGGTTTGCAGCATACACAAAAGCCTACTCAAATAGCTCTTACAATAGTGAGCCTAATAGAATCTAATAGAATGGGCTTGAAGCAGTGTGTTAAGGGGCCTGTTTCTTTTCCTAAAAATCTTAGGACAGGTGCTTACCTCTCTTGAAAGCCAGAGACTGTGGACCTCCTTTTACTTAGGATATACCTGGAAGCGTCTCTGTTCTGGTCCTCAAGACTGGAGCATGGGTCCGAGGGAGCAGCCACTCCCCTTCATGAAGAAATCGTGATTCCAGAAATGATCATAGAATTTAGGCTAGACTATGCCATCACTTCCTGAAGCTAGGCAGTGGCTACATTTACCGCTCCCCACCCCCAACCCTCTCTTCTCCCCCCTGAGTTTAAATAATTACTAAATAGTTTGGAAGAAGTAAAAGTACTTGTAAAAAGAGAAAGAACATCAGACTTCCAAGTACAGCTCCAAAGCTTGCTTTTTCTTTTTTTTTTTTCCAGTTTCCTCACAAGTGTGATGCTTCTGCGTAATTTAATTGGCTCATTTCTCATTTCTTGTCATCTCTTTCTCGTTTCCTAGCCGAGGGGCAGACCGCTGCACTGTGTGCCATTGTTCTAACCTCTATCAAAGGCCTTATTATGCATACGTGTCATAAGTAATATCAAAATCCATAATCCTCACCTTCAGCCGAGTTAAATATAATTGGACTTAAAACAACCAATTACGTCCCCATTTCAGCGGGTGCACAGGTGAAGGGCGCCATTTCCCTGAAGGAAATGGGACGATCCTGGCTCTGTAGGATGCGCTTAGTGAAATCTTACCATTGCCAGTGTTCCTTACCAGGCCTATTTTTTCAGGGCACTTCCCTGAGTGTAGGGAACTTGCATGCCATGCTCCCCACCACTCCAGAAACACCCTCCCTCGCCCCAGCAGGCTTTCCTGCCTTTTCTCTCTAATGGGAAGCCATCCTGGATTCTGAGACTCCCTCCAGAAATCCCACTCCTTCCGGGTTGAGCTCAGTGGCTTCCTCCTCTCCAAGGCCTCACTCTTCTCCTTTGTGGTACCTGTGACAATCGCCTGCTCCTGTATCTCGCCTGTTTTTATAGCAGTTGGGGGTCTCTACTGTTTCACTTTCTATCCGGCGAATTCATTAAGGGTACGACTTTTGGTATTTATTTATATATCCCTTTGTCCTTCCCATAGAGTGCCATCGCTCTGGATAACATTCCAGGGCTGTTTTTAACAAATGAATAACTAACTAACCACTCAAAGCCTTGTGTATTTATAAAATCCCTGTGAAGGTCAAATACGCTTTCCTCTCTGCAAAAGAATTTGCTAATGGACCTTCTTTTGCTATTCATATCTATAAGGAAATAAACATAAAACCCTGCGCAGAGGAAACAAAGCTAATGCTGGCTTTTGTTCTGCCTGCAGCAACTCTAACTATAAAGCTAGTTCCCTCTCATCGTTGCAATGAACTTGTGCTATGCCATGGTAAACACTGTGTCTCATGCAAACCTTCGTAATATATTCATCTCTCTAGCCAGGGATTTTCATTAAACAGTGCCCTGTGCTAGAAGCAGCACTATGTCCGTCTGTGATTGCCTCCTTTATCAACACAGGTGAGGTGGTCTCAGAACTGTATCTCCCATGTCTTTGTTGTTTGAGATTGCTTTAACACGCGTCCTTTGAAGTCTTGATTTCTTTGTAATTATTTCCAGAGTCTCTTAGAGGGCGCCCCGTTCTTGCTGACCCACAGTCTGCAGCGTGAGAACCGTGTGGTTATTGAAGCCAATAAATCAAAGAATGTTTTCCCTCCCGCCTTGGTATCTGGAAGAACCGTTTAGTGTGCGCTAGCCATCGATTGAGCTAATCTAAAACCAGAGTGGAACGCTCAGCTGCGCACATGTTGGACTGATCCCCAAACTGGATGAGTTCCACTGTGAAAGCAGTTGTCTTTGGTCTCTGAGAAATGTTTAAGAGGCCCCAGTTCTCAAACTTGAACTCAAAGCTCACAGCTCTCTGCCATCTTCTTTCCGTTCCTTCCCTGTAGCTATTGACTGGGTCACCTCCAATGCTGGCTATTACATACCAGCCCTCCACCACGCTCCTAGGAATGGCTCTAACGATACCTACGGCTCTCTGCTTCAACAGTCAGCTGTGCTCACCCAAGCCTCTGCTCGGGGCCTCCGACCCCGGAGACCGCTGCAGATGGTGTCTCTACCCTCGGCGCTCCAGACGATGCTGTGTCCAAAAATAACTAGACAGGCAGGTTGGAGTCTAGGAAACTTTTTAGCTCAGAGATTTATTTAATAATGGAAACACTGGTCCAAAATTTCCTACAGGGACCTCTGCTTTGGAGACGGTTTTATTTAAACAGAGCTACGAAAACACCATTTCTGAACTGCTCAAGGACGGCCTGGTATTTAATCTTTTTGTGTGTGTGTGTGCCTTCTGGAAAAGCTTTTCAACTAGAAAAAAATAAAATAAAAACTTTTTCTTCTCCCTTCCCCAACCTCTTCTATAAGTGTAACCAAGACTACAAAAAGAAAAGGATGAAAACAGAGCCTGCTCAGGTATTTATGAGTGGATGTTTCGTTGATAAGGACTTTATTTTTTTTTCCCAGAAAAATCCGGGCATGGTTTCTTTTCTCCTTTTTTTTTTTCCAAATGCTAGCCTATATTTAGCAGGGAAAATGGTCACGGGTATTTTTATTTCATTTAATGCTTAGCAATGCTGTGTATATTGTCATTGTGATGGTTAAAACAAATGTTGTAGTTCTTACGATTCTGAGGGAGCTTTGAATTCCCTAGAAGATGTTATGGAATGCTGAAATCTCACTAAGTGGACCAACAAAACCCTACCTTTCCTAATCAGGAAACTGTGAATCCCCGTTATTCTTGTTTTAACTCTTCCTAACTCTGGTCTCCAGCAAACTCAACGGTTACTGTTCTATGGCTGCCTTAGCGTTTTTCTTCTTCCTTTTTGTGTGTTTGTTTGGAGCAGAGGCAGCTAGGGCATGAAAGCCAATAAGGAGGCGCTGCAAGGTTTGTCCTCCTCACGTCTGTTGTGTCTAGGGTGGTGTGGAGAAAGCAGCAACAAGCAAGACTCGGGGGTTCATTACCAAACCCAGAAAAGCCAGACTTAGACACCACAAATTTTCCTTCCTATCAGGTCCAAGGGGCACCCATTGGCCCCCACCCCCCAAAATGGCAGGCCCACTGACTCGATCCAGCTTGATCTGGTCTCTGGGAATGTTTCTGGAGGTTAGATAAAAGCCAGCGTCCCTCAGCTGTTTCCCATCTGCCAACGGGAGTCAGTCATTTCCTTTCTCCCTAGCAATAGGGACTCATAGCTCTCAGTAGACACGTACCAGTGTCTGCATATCAAAGCCCATGGTGGCCTCCAGGCTCCCTCAGTCCCTTTCCACAATACTTGTTATCCGGTCAAGGCCCCTGCCTCCCTAGTCTCCAGGCCCTCCCCTACCCCCAGCTACCGACCCTTCTTATAACCTGCTCTTCTTCGTTTCTTCTGTTTCTCTCCCACTCTCCCGCTTCCCTTGCCGTGATTCTCTCTGTCTTTACTCTTCCAGATGTCTCGGGCTGATCTCTCACATCTGCAATAAAAAATCTTAGCCATACCACTGAGTGGTCAGGTCGGCATTTCTTGACCCACCCTCTCACGCACATTTCCCTCCACGGGGTCTCATGAAGCCCAGGCTGAGAGTGGTCTTGAATGGTCAATCCTCCAGCGTGCACCTACCAAGCGTTGGCATCACAGGGGTGCACCACTGCACCCGGTTCAGGTTAGGACTGAAAAGCTATAGGAACCCAGCTCCTACGGCCTCTGCTGCTCCTGCCCAAACCTGAAATAACTGCACACGGTCCTTGTGTTTCCTATCACTGAAGTTATTGGTGGGGTCAGGTAATGGCGTGTTGCACGCAAATGCACTTTACAGACCATGAAGGATCAGAGAGACGCAGAACGTTACTTTAAGAAAGAGTAGAGGAAGCAACTTCCAAACCAAGCCTATTGTGAGGTCCTCCGGGTTTGTTTTCCAAATTTTTTTTTCCTAATTGCTTTAAAGGGGGTGCCACAGCAGCAGCAGCAGCAGGGTTTTCCATCTATCGCTTTCAAAGTCTGGGCAGAGCAACTCGTCATCAAAGGTAGAACTGCATTACCCATCATTCAGTGCGGTTTTTAGCATATCGCAGTGCCTACAGGAGGCCTTATCCAATGCATCACCTGGGTGCGGGGCAGGCGCTGCCCTGCCTCTCTGTGCCTCCAGATGCTGGTGTCTGAATCCGTAACACGACAAAGAAACCCTTCACCATGATAATGGCCCAAAGACGTGAGGTTTTGTTTCTTGTTCTCGAGCAGCTAACTAGCGGCTCCTCGTAGGCAGAGCCTGGTCTCTAAGTGTTTCCTAGAGCACTGCACTGGTCCCATATTAACGCTTCCCAACCTTCAACCCAGAATTCCTTAAGGTTCCTTCACTTGATTCTCAGAGCCAGCAGAGGGGCAAGAAGGGAAAGCGAGCACACTCACTCCTTAGCCACTCTGTCTACAAGGGATGTGTGCCGCCTCTCCTTGTCCTCCACTGCCAAGGCTTTGTCACAGGTCCCGTCTGTCTATTCAAGAAGAGTTAGGAACCAAAGCTGCCGCGCTCCGCGCCCCCGTGTCTGCGATCTGTGCGCTGGCACCCAGCAGGCGAGCTTTGGGCAAGGGGCTGGAGGTTAGAATACACAGACACACAGAGACAGAGAGACAGCCACACGGGTCATCCTTGAATCCCCAAGAATGCCCCCTTTATTGTGTTCAGGGGCAGACTATATAGAGATAGCCACGCTCCAGCCAAACGCACCAGAAACCACTCTCCTGCCCTCAGGAACTCCTGAAGGTCTCGTGCTCAGAGCAGCTGTAGGCACTCTGATCAGGGGATTACACGAAATTCAGGGTCTGGGGGTCTCACTGCTCCCAACACATAGCACCTGGGCACACGGCTATAACTGCCTGGGAAGGCATGCTAACGCTGGCGGATAATTGGCTTAGAGCCACTGTCAAGTATCACATAAAAGGGTATAAAGAGCAGCTGTGCTGGATGGCACCTTTGACATCCACCTCAGCATCCCTCAAAGGGTACCTGCCGGAAAGGTGACCTAAAATCAGTTTCCTGACATGTGATACATTCATAATCTCTGCCATTGCATGTCATCTTCCTGGGTACCTTTGGTCAGTAGTCGTTCCAACCGACAACGAAGCTGCACCCCACATTAGGACATCAGGATCCAGCTCACCACTTTATAAAGGACATCTCTGAGACTGTCTGCGGGGATGCTAGTTTATATGATAACAGTCACGGGTATTTGGTAGCAGTTTGGGTCCACACTTACGGTGACTATTGTTAACTCAGGAATTTTTTAATTTTAATTATGCTTTCCAGATTGAATTTTGAATATGAGTATCTTCGCTGGGAAAAAATGTCTGATTTAACTAAGCACATGCATGAAAATTATAATAGAATTATATCCTTTTCTCTAAGTCTGCGTCTTTTTAAATTTGAGGATTATTTATTAAAACAATAAGATTCCTGAGGCCCATTGAAATCTAAGAAAATCAGTTCTGTGTCTCCTTATGTGTATCTTTAAGAGTGAATGCAACTCTGTCTTTAAAACATTTATTTTTCCAGGTACAGAGAGGCATGGCTTCAATCCCAGCGCTCGGGCAGGGCAAAGCGCTGCGACCCAAGTTTCTCTCGTTCAAAGAGAATGGAACTCTTGCCGAACCTCACAGCCAGGGTTAATAATACACCCTGAGGTCACTTAAGACTGTGTGCTCAACCTGATTGCTTAACCTGCTTTTAAGAGAGCCATGTAACAATCAACTGTAGTTGCCTTGGATTTTCCGTGTAATCAGTTCTTACAACCTAAGCTAATGCGTAGCTGTAATCTTGGGTTATGGACTTTTCCAAACAATTCGTGTTCCTCAATTGCCAAGAGTAGCAAATGCAGAGATTTAAAGCAATCTTCTAAAATTAATATCTAGCATAAATGTTGAATACAACATTTGGATATTGGCTGATAAACAACCATGTGTGTAATACCCTGTATCTAGGTCAGCCGGGGTCAGTTGGAGCCGGTGGCTTAATCTCTTGTAGAATTCCGTTAAAGATTTCTATAGAGCATGCCACAGTCCTCCCCTGTGTTACGATTCCTATGGAGTTCAATAAAGACGGAGTGGGGTCCTTTGTTAGGGACAGACACACAGACATGTACAGATACACAGAAATAGACGCAGGGACAGATTCACAACACAGCCAAAGTATCGGACTCACACAGAGGGCAGAAGACACAGGGCACACGAAGGAGAGAATTCAAGCCTGAACTTATTCTTGCTTACATGACTCCAAGAGCAACTGCTTTGATTTCTTTCTTTGATGTGATGTTGATGCATTATTGGTAATTAGGGAGGTCATCACTAATGCAGTTAATCCATGCACTCAGGAAGCAGAGGCGGGCAGATCTCTGTGAGTTCCAGGCCAGCCTGGTCTACATATCAAGTTCCAGAACAGTCAGGACTACATAGTGTAACCCTGTCTCAAAGAATATATTTTATTTGTTATTATTGCTGCTGGTGGTGATGGTGGTGGTGGTGGTGGTGGTGGTGGTATTGGTGTTGCTGTTGGTGGTGGTATAGGTGTATGTTAGGGGTTAGGGGACAACCTTTTGAGAATTGATTGTGTCCCTCACTGTAGACTCCGTAGTCTGAGCTTTCATTTCCTGGTCACCCAGACCCAAAAAAAAAAAAAAATCACACAGACACTTTATTAAGTACAATACTGTTTGGCCAATGGCTCAGGCATATCCCTATCTAGCTCTTACATCTTAAAGTAACCCATTTCTATTAGTTTATGTTTTGCCACGTAGCCATGGCATTGCCTCCTTTTCTACATGTCTTATTTCCTTGGCAGCAGGCTGGCATCTCTTTGATTCTACCTATTCTCTCTATGCATCTCTGCTAGGATTTTCCACCTGGCTTTGCTCTGTTAAGCTATGGCTGAAACGGCTTTATTCATCAACCAATAAAAGCAACACATATACAGAAGGGCATCTGACATCACTTCACCGGGGGTCCTAGGGATAAAACTCAGGCTGCCAGACCTGTACAGAAAGCATTTTTACCAACCGATCCACAGCTCCGCCACTCTCAAAAACATTTACATTATAAAAACTACTTGCAGCAGAAACTCTAAATTTACTTGCAGTGTCTGCCTTATTAAGAAAACATCTAAATACACAGGCACACACCACTTTAGAGTCCTTCTTTGTTCCCAAGGTTATTTTTTAAATGACAGAGTAGCTTGGAGGCTCTTCTTCAAGAGCAGCATTTGAGATAGGACACCGTCCTTGGGAAACATGGCTGTCTTGATCTTGAAGGAAGGACTGTTAAGAATCTTTCTCTGAAATAAATACACCCTCTTAGAATTCAGCTGTGTTTTTATTTTTATATTTTTTGCATTCTTAACAAGGCTTATGATGTTCTTGTGGTCCCTTGCCAACATTTGTCGTGAACAAAACTGTGTGAGAAAAATGCTTTTCTGAGCCCACATTATACATTTTTCCTGAAAGGGTTGAGCTGTACAGGGTAAGTTAATATTATAAATACTGAGTGTGGTTTGTAGAAAGATGTTCCTAAGTGTGGGTGCCAGCGGGTTGCTGGAAAGGGCTTGCTTGGCTGAGAAACCCACCCTGCGTGCACAACACTGTCTTCAAGGGATCAAGCCTGCCAGGAGGGGCGCCTGGAGAAATGGATCTAGGAAGAGATCTCCTTCTTTCCTTGAAGAACTGGAACTCAATTGCCAGTGACTTCAGCATGGCATCAGGAAGAAAGAGCCGCGCCAAGGTGGGCAGGGCTCTCAGGAGACCCGGTTGCCAACCCTAAAGTTCTAATCTCCTTTCTTGACCTGAGGCGGTCGGCTGTACATCTCTGAGCCCTCCCACCCCTCCTCTGGAGAGTGTGAGTCCGGACGCTACCGAATTTTATGGGGGGACTAAATGAGAAAGTACTTAAGAAAACATCGACCGTAGAAAATGTGCAATGAATGCCATTAAATAACACTTTAGGATCTTGACAGAAACATCACAGATAGCTACTGGAGGCTGTGTTTTTAATTTCTCATTACATTTATTCATTTATTTTCCTGTGAGAGGAGGCAATGCACATGGTCAAGTGTGTGGAGGTCAGAGCGCAGTCTCTAATAATCCAGTTCTGCCTCCATCCCGCCGCTCCTGAGAATCGAGGTCTGTGTAAGGCACGTTCCATAGCCCACCGAGCCATTGCATCCCAAGCGAATTTCCAATGACCGGGAAGCAAACACCTTTGTGCTACAGAAGGCCCCATTCATTTTACAGAACTCCAGATTTACTTAGAGGGGACTTTGGGGGGCGTTTAACCCTCTCCAAATGTTTAACGGGAAGACCGCTCGCAAGGATCACAAGATGCCCCGACGCCAGGGCAAGGTGACGCCGTGGATGGCACCATCCTGTAGGAGGCAGCTCCAGCATGCAAGCTACCCCAGCTTCCCTTAGTCACTAGCAGACCCAGAATCTCTGACAAGAAAGCGTTCACTGGGTTGCAGACCTCAACAGATTCTCTTGGTTTCCTGCTTTGTTACAGATGAGGGTTAAATCGGCAAGGAATCCAAAGATCTAAACAGCCCTGAACAAGGTGTTGGCCTAGCTTATCCCTGCCCGCAGGTAACCTTTAAAAAAATGAGGGAACTCAAATAATTGTCTGGGAAAAAATATTCTTTTTTTTTTTTCTTCCTTGTCTGCATAGTTTCCTTGCTGCTGTCTGCTTGATGGAATCAGGGTTCTTGGTCTGGCTCTTAATCCTTAAAATCTTACAGGTTTAGGAATGTCTTTTTTTTTTTTTTTGTATTGTTAATTGTGTATTTTTTTCAGTGTTATGGATCAAACACAGGGTCTTGTGTATCTTTTTTTTTTAATTCTTGTCTCATATATTATATCCTTTCTGCAGTTTTCCTGGCCCCTGTCCTCCCAGTCACCCCCCCCCATCCCTTTCTCCCCCAGATCCACTCCTCCTCCACACTGACTGGAATTCTGAAGTTGAGAACTGCTGAAGTTATTTTCTATGTAAATGCAGGACTTGTTTTGAGAAAAAGATTTAACCAGCTACACGTCTGTATTAAAACGGGATCGAGTCAGCCTTGGGGAGGGCTTCCTTTTTTTTTACTCCGAGGAACAAAAATAATAGCAATTCGAGATTAGTTACTAAGTTTCCAGTTCCGCATCCTATCACATTGAATTTCCCCTGTGAAAATACCTGACTTCAAAGGCAGTTCTGCAGAACACAGCAGCCCGACTGTTCGTCAGTCACACGGCTGCAGCTAGCTGTGCAATCATTCCCGCTGCTTGTCCCCAAGACCCAGCGAGAAGTGGGCCCACATGTCCCCAAGACCCAGCGAGAAGTGGACTCACTCCATTCTGAGTAAATGGCGGCTGAACGTGGTCACGATCGGTCAAGCACATCTGGGACACACACCTCTATGACAAGCCACAGTCTCTAAACACAGCTCTCTGTAAGATCCCACGGGGTCTGAACGTAAGCATCACCATTCATTCAACAAGGCCACTGAAGAGCCCCTGCTGCTTGCTGCTCGTCTATCAGGAGTCAACAGCACAAAACCAAGTGGAGCGACCAGCCACCTTCCTTTACACAAATACGTCTTTGACTCTTAAAGTTCAAGGCAGAAACCATCAGCCTCTGTAAACTATTTTTGATCAACTGAAACTACTCCTCTGCTCCAGTGAGCAGAATTTTCCTGTTTGCAATTTTCGGCTGGCAGATGAGAAACGCATGAAGCTTTATCCAAATGGAAAACCCAGTCATTCTCGGTAAAGTAGAAGAGGGAAAATTGCCGGCTCTCGGAATTTGTCACTGGGGAGAATATTAACCCGGTGCCACTTATTTCTTTGAATAGGAACAGGTCACAGAGTATTGAATAACTTCTAATTCCTCCCATTTTGCTAGACTCCCATCATATTAAACTTGATCATTCTCCAGTTCCCCGAGGAACAGTCACCTGCCTCTCCTCTCCAACCTACCTGTGCGCACACACACATCACACATACACACACATATACACACACACAATACACACACTTCACACACATACACACACACTACACATACTTCACACACATGTCACACACATACTTCACACACATATGTCACACACACTACACACATACACACACATACATACACACACTATATACACACACTTCACACTTTCGCTCACACACACACATTACACATACTCACACATCCTTCACACTTTCACACACACTTTGAACATTAAACACGCCTTTCAGTTTCTTGAAATTTCTGGACAGAACCGGGCAAAGGTAGAAGACAGGGGAAGAATTCTCTCTACCCAGGGCTACAGCCAATCCCTAGCCCAGGATTATGCAGTAGTGAGGCAAGAGTAGCCCCGGGGACATTCTTTCTGGGTCAGCTTCCCCCCCCCCCCCCCCCCAGCCCTGGTGAGTTACAGGGGAAAATGCACTTTGCTGAGTGCAGAGGCCCTGGGGAGGAAAAGCAATGTTTACACAATTAAGACTGAGCTGCCTTCCAGACTCTTCATTGTTTGGGGTGTCTGTCTTAAGTCCCAGAGAAAACGCTGCAAACTCCTCTGGAAACCAGTCCTAAGGGGAAGAGGTATGAACTAATACCAGGTTCTCATATGGTGTGTGTGTGCGCACGCGCGCACTTGCGCGTGCGTGCTGGAGAGATGAGAGACAGTTGCCAACATTTATTTTGCTAAATACAAAACACTATAAGGTCTTGCTATCCATTGTCACCAGGTCTTCGCATAAAGTGCAACACCTCAATACCGTAAGTGGAATAAGAGACTATTCCCCCTCAAAAGGATAGTTGATAACAGCAGACTAGATAGACAATAGAGAGGATGGATGGTTGGAAGAATAGGTGATGATCTCTTTCTGTCTCTGTTAGGGTAGAGGGGGACTCGGGTATATTAACATCCGTCCTCCAGCTTTTATTCTGGTCTCCACTTCTGGTAGTTCTCACAGCAGCATCCTTCAGGCCGGTCCAAGGTTACTTGGGTTCCTGCATACTAAACAGGTATCTGGAAGTGTAACTCCACTGCCTCTCCCATTCCCTCTGTGGTGTATGTCAGTGACTGACTTACTCACCTGAGCAGAGAGCCTCCCTCAGGAGAGGGCAGCCTCTAAGGGGTAACTGACGTGCATCCATCTCAGGCTGGATCCTTCCTTGGAGCCATCTCTTGGCAATTCATTTACAGGTAAGTCTTTGTCTCAGGTCGGTTTCTAGGGAGCAGAATTGGAAACAAGTGGATGGAAATGTTTTCCCAGAGAGCTGACAACCTCCGAGTGCTGGGTACAGATGTGAGCCACCAGGGGCTATGGGCAGTGTTGCTTGCCAACCTGACAGAATCTAAAATCTCCTGGGAGATGCTCCTCTTGGAACGTCCGAGGTGGGAAGACCCATCTTCTGTGGGTGGGGCCGTCCTCTGACTAGAGTTCCATAGTGTATAAAAATGTAGAAAGCTGAGCAGAATGCAAGTGTGTGTGCGTGCGTTAACTCTTGCTCTGCTCCTGACTACGGGTGTGGTGTGTCAGACCCTGCTCGTTCCTGCTACCTTCACTTCCCCTCAATGACGGACTGCAAGCTGGTGTTGGGATCCAATGAGCCCTTTTTCTCTTAAGCTGATTTTGTCACAGTGACAGAAATGGAGCTAAGACACCATGCCAGGCTACCTGTCTATCTATCTACCTACCTACCTACCTACATCTATCTATCTATCTATCTATCTATCTATCTATCTATCTATCTATCTATCTACCTATCTATCTATCTCTATCATCTACCTATCTACCCATCATATATCTGTCTGTCTGTCTATCTATCTACCTACCTACCTATTTACCTACCTACCTATTTTATTTATCGACCTATCTACCTATCTATTGATCTTAAAAGGTGATAATTTAAGCTTTCTGAGGTAGCCATTGTCCTCACTTCCTCTTCCTCCCAGCATTCTGTTCTGTTTACTCCACCCACCTATGTTCTAACCTATCAGGCCAAGCAGTTTCTTTATTAATTAACCAATGAAAGCAACAGATATATGACACTCCCACATCACACACACACACACACACACACACACACACACACACACACACACAGGAAAACACTAATAAAGTATGTCTTGGAAAGAAAAGCAAGTATCCAGCTACTGGTTTGATTCTGTACCTCTTGATGCAACATTGGCCCATCTCCCTGAGCTGGATAGTTCATGTCGACTCGACACAAGCTGAAGTCATATCAGAGAGGGAAACCTCAATGAACAAAATACTTCCATAAGACCGGCCTGCAGTTGCGTCTACAGGGCATTTTCTTAATTAATGGTTGAAGGGTGAGGATCCATCCCTTTGTGAGTTGTGCCTCCCCCCCCCACAAGTGGTCCTTGGTGCTGTAAGGAAGCAGGCTGAGAAAGTCAGGAGGAGCAAGCCAGTAAGCAGCGCCCTCCATGGCCTCCGCATCAGCTCCTGGCTCCAGGTTCCTGCCCTGTGTGAGCTCCTGCCCTGACTGCCAGTGATGATGGACAGTGCTGTGGAAGGGTAAGCAGAATAAACCCTTTCCTCCCCAACTTACTTTTTGGTCATGGTGTTTTATCGCAACAATAGAAACCCTAATTAAGGCATCCCCCTCCTCCCCCAACCCCACAGAATATGGAAACCTTACTCTCCGGTTCCCGTAAACTAGCCATTTGATTATCATGGCCAGGTATTTTCTGTCCTCTACCTCAGATTTATTTCGAGATTATATATTTGAATGCCTCCTGAGGTGCCTGTTAGTTGTCTGACTGTCTGACTGTATTTTATGCCATTTGGAGCGATCGGTTCCCTGAGAGGTGGGTTTGTAATCACATATGGAGTTCTTCAAAATTCCTTGCAAGGTCAGGTCTAGCATGTCCGTATAAAGGCTGCAGATTTAGGAGACGTGGGATCTGACGAGCCACTTGGTTTGAGTGAACTGGAATTGGTACCTTCTTTTTCCTGTAAATAAACCTACTCACCAATCTATGTAACATGTATAAATATTAGCTATTTCTAATGAGGCCAAAGATGGAGAAGAGAGAATAAAGGGGTTTTCTATTAAAGATGATAAAAGCATTATTTATGGCCCTTCTCAGGAGATTTTCTAGATGCTTTACCCCTTTTTTTCTCTATTTATCAAAATAGATGCACTATGGAAAAATAATGCAATACATAAATTCTACTTTTATTAGCATAAAAATGAAAAGTAATCACAGGAAATGATTACAGTATAAGTATGCTTATGAATTCGGTGTTTTTCTGAGTAAAAGATACAGCACATGATTTCCAGTGGGGGGTAAAAAAGGATACCACGTCCCTTTCATAGTCTAAACTTGACTCCCTTTTAACATCAAAAGGAAAAAATACCCGAGATGCTTCCTGTGATTTAATATTATTACAATTAGTCTGAACAAGTCCCCCATCGTTCTGAGACACCCAGAATCCCACAGAAATGCCAGTGCTGGGCTCTGAAAAGAGAAGAGTGACATTGCCCTTGACCTGTGTGTCCCACAGGGTGGGTCCCCTAGACAAAACTGACCCAGCGCTATCTCCATCAGGGTCCCTGCCCCAGCACGGGCACCTCTGCTTCCCTCTCTCTGCCCTACTTGTCCAGATCCAGGCTGAGGATGAGTGTCTTGCTTTGGCTTCCAACAAAAGGAGTTCTGGGGTAGCTGAACAAAGCCCCAAGACAAGCGAGCGGTCTTCCCATGGACAAGCCGAGACCACTGCAGGCGACTGTGGGTGGAAAGTATGTCCATCCCTCAAAGTCGCACGGCCGATTTCCGAGGCTATGCCCATCGGCAGTGCCACTTCTGGGACTGACAAGAAGGGAAACGAAAGATCAGCATTTTGAGATCGTCATCTTGGGCCAGCACTGTGGCTCAGGACTCAAGGCGTTTGCCGCCAAGCCTTCCAACTTGATTCCGGGACCCACACCGTGGAAGGAGAAAATCAAATTGTGCAGGTTGTCCTCTGATCTTCACAAGTATGGGAGCACGTACACACACGCACGCACACACATGCACGCACGCGCGCGCGCGCCCGTACATACCCGTGAATGCAATTACAAGAAAGGTTCAATAAAAGGTTTTTCTCTTGAAGGATATTTGCATTTTCGACCTCTGACGTCTCTCTTGCCCTTCCTCTATCAACAGACCGCCTACTTTATTTGCTGGCCCTGGTCCCAGGTTTTGCGAGGAGGAATTAAGCAGATGGAAAGGGCAAAGGAAAAATAACAAGACCGGCTAAGAAGTGAGAGGAAATGAGGAGAGTCGAAGGCCGAGACTGTGGAGGGTGACTCGGCAGAAAATTCAGGAGACAACGCAAGGCGCGAGAGTCACAAGCTGAGCTGTTCTCGGCCTTGGGAGAGGCAGAAGCGGGCTCTGTAGAAGAGCTGCCTTAGGCTCTGAACTGCATTTTAAAAATTCACGCAATCACAGGGAGAGAGGAAGCGTTCCTGAGACACAGTCGAAGATGTGAACGGTTCTTAGCTTCTTTTGCGTGATCCCCTAAGGCAGGGCTTCTCAACCTGTATATCGCGATCCTGTGGGAGTGGGGGGGTCAAGCGACCCTTCCACAAGGGTCACCTAGGACCGTGGGAAAACACGGATCTTTACATTATGACTCGTAACAGTAGCAACAGTATAGTTATGAAGGAGCAGTGTAAATAATTTGATGGTTTGGGGTCGCCACAATATGAGGAACTGTATTCCAGGGTGACAGCATCCGGAAGGCTGGGAACCATCGCCCCAGGCAATCCTGGGCCTTAGGGTGCTGTGTCATTTAGTTAGATTTCCAGTCAGTGTCTCTATGGCTTCAACGGTGCTCAAATGACATCTCACTGACAAGCCTCAAGTGCCAGATCTACTTTGTGTGTATAGTAATGAGAGGTACCTAATGTGACCCCTAAACTCTTGCCACAACTAGAAAATGTCTCCGATCCCCATGGAGATGTGAAAAACCAAAGACAGTTCTTGTCTGTTTATTTGTTTGGGGGTCTTGTTTGTTTCCCCCATGAAAACAACCATGTCTCGGGATACAGCTCACAGAACGGTCTACTAGAAATTAATATGTAAGTTATGAGTCTACTACTTACATATAACGCTCGCTTTTTTTTTTTTTTTTTAGCTAAGTCATCACCGGCAACTCTCCCAAGAATTTAGCATGAGAATAAATCAGATGATCATCGGAATCACTTGTGCTATAGCGAACGTTCCAACAAAAGGAGTAAGAGTACCACAGCTGTTGCCTGTATCACGGATCTGAGCACCCCATGGCCCAGTCAAGCAGACACGCAGAGATAAGTCTCTCAGCTGTGTTTATGAAATCATAAATAATGCCTGCTTTTATTCTGCAGAGCACAGTGTGAGATGGATCGTGTCTCCTTGGCCAGAGAGTCAGTCAGGAATTCACCTTCTGGAACCAGGCCTTTTCTGACGCTGAAGGGTGCTTTTCCGTGAGTTCTCCTGCCTGCTGCCTCTCCCTCTGTAGGGCAGGCTACCCCTTAACTGGGAGCAGGAGGGAACAGCCAGGTCTGGGAGCAGCCTCCTTGGCCTCGCAGGATGCTGCATGGAACACTCTGGAAGCTGCTTTGTTCTGACCGGAACTCCCCAAACTTTCTACCCTGACACGGCAGCCTCTCGGGGACAGCTGAGGACACGGTGAGGTTGTTCAAGAGGAAACAAAAGGACCTCTTGGCTGCCTTGAACGCTGGAGTCATTCCCAGGGAGATAATTTTTTTTTCCACTCTGCCTTTTCTCTCGACATCCCTTTGCTACTAGGAATACATTTCACCTTAAGAATTTCCCCAAGCCACGCCGCCCCCTCAAACCTCAGGGTGCAGGTCTGTGCTCTGCCTCCTGAAGAGGAGTCCTTAGCAATTCTACGCTGGAGCACAGAGAGCTTATCGGAAAGAATGACTTAGAAGGAATTTGTTGTCTGTTCCCTACCCCGAAATACCCCCTTCTTCAGGGCAGCTCTATGTGACAATAAGTAAATCTGGGGGAGAAAAATCAACTACTCCACATAGAAACGTACATTAATTTCTTTGCAAGAAGCTGCCCTGAATCTTCGGTGGAGGAAATCCTTCAGCCAGTTACCTGCCCACTTGGGCGTGGCCTCTTACACTATAAATGCAGCTGTAAAGTGTGTGTGAGTGTGTGTATGTGTGTGTGTGTGCTCGCGCGTGTGCTCTCTCTCTCTCTCTC
This sequence comes from Alexandromys fortis, assembly GCF_014885135.2. Classification (NCBI taxonomy): domain Eukaryota; kingdom Metazoa; phylum Chordata; class Mammalia; order Rodentia; family Cricetidae; genus Alexandromys; species Alexandromys fortis. Next base: position 1,660,825 of record NW_026067986.1, on the reverse strand, counting down.
TCTCTCTCTCTCGGCTGTTTTCCCATTTGTGCAGAGGACTGTGATCTGTGATTCTACCTCTGAATAAATAACCCTTTATTATATTCAATTCTGAGCTAGGGTGGGATTTTTTTTTTTTTAGCATCCCTCTTCAGGTAAGTGTCCACGGTTGATTAATTCTGGTAGCAAGCAAGACTATGGCAGGCTAATTTGTTGTCCACTCCTCAGCTGAAACCAGTCTCTCCCCTTCCTCTCTCTCTCCCCTCCTCCTCCTCCTCCCGTCTCTGCATCTCTGGTTCTCTGACTCTCTCTGTGTCTCTCCGTCTCTCTGTCTCCCCCCACACCCTCTCCCTCTAGGATGCACCTGTGCACCTCTTCTGGGTTTCGCTCCTGAGATATAATTACTCAGGCATATGCGCCCCTTCTGACCTTGTTATAGTCTCTTTGGTCTTGGTCTTTTTTGGCTCCGCTTACACATCATTTAGCACAGTGTTTTGCCCTTGGTAAACTTTCTGAAAGCATAAACTACATGAGCAGAATGTCTATTTGTCATGCGACAGCCAATTAATACTCTCTAACCATCCTCCAACCCCCCAGGACTGCCCCACCTCTGCTAAGGGACGTGATCCCAGCAAAGAGAGCCTTCTCAGCAACTTAAGTGGACCCGAGGTCACCGTGCTAAGTGAGATGAGCTAGGAGCAAAAAGAATAACGCTGATCAGTCTCACCACATGGAATCTTTCTCTTTTACGTCAAGCAGATCTAAACAGGGAGTGTAACAATGGTGGCAGGTGGAGGGGGGCAGGGTAGGAGAGAAAACGAACAAGCCAAAAAGACAAGTCTGCTCTTCAGTGGGGCGAAGAAGCCTAGAGACCTGGTGCACAGCTTAAGGACGTTAGCTAGGGACATCGCATCTCTGCTAAGAGTGTGCCGAGAGATTTTAGGGGGCACAAGGAGAGTACAGACGGCGATAGCTGCACAAGCACTCTTGATTATAGTAATAATTTCACTGATTACATGTGGATCAGAATGGCATGCTGTGCTCCCTTTCTGTATGCAACGACAATGAAGTGTTTAAAATAAGTGAAATCTAGACTTGTCAGTAAAGACCTTCTGATGTGCGGTGACCACTCTGTAGGGAGAGAGGCCATTCGTCGTGGGCCACATTCTGCTTTGTGTGGCTTCTTATCATTAGCATGATAAAGGCCGGAAGCTATTCAGAATGAGCACTGCAGTACGGCACAGTGCACAGCTTCCATAAACTGGCAATGCGTTCAGAAACACCCGTTTGTGTACAGGGAAATAAGATAGTAAATACACGACTGATAAGATGGCTCTAGTTTAGTAAAAATTGTATGGATCTATTAAGAACGAGGGTCTAAGACTGATTTTAAATTTTACTTTTACAAAAACCGAGCAGGAAAAGCAAGAAGGAAAAAATATCTGTTTTAACAAGTCCTTGTGCCTGGGCTGCAGAGAGGGCTGAGCAGTTAAGAGCACTTGCTGCTCTTGTGAAAGACTGGGGTTGGTTCCAGCACTCACACTGAAGCTCACAACTGTCTATTTCCAGGGGGTCTGATGCCTTCTTCTGCTCCCTATCCCTGCCCAGGCACCAGGTATGTATACATGCCTATGGTGCATACATGAATATACACACATACATGCGGGCAAACACTCATACACATTATATATGTGTGTGTTTTTTTGCTTTATTTCTTGTTTGTTTGTTTGTTTGTTTGAAACAGGGTTTACTTTGTGTATCGGGTCTGGCTGTCCTAGAACTCACTCTGTAGACCAGGCTGGACTCAAACTAAAAGATCTGCCCTTTCCTGTCTCCGAAGCGCTGGGATTAAAGGCGTGTGTCACCACCGTCCAGCTTAAAATAAATATTTTTAAAAGAATTTATATCCAATATTCAGCCAAGGACAGCAGAGAGAAAGAGAAAGGGTTCCAAAAGGGAAATTGTATCTGGGAGAGGAGCATCTACAGCTATTAAAACATGCTATGAAGCCCTTGTAATTATAAGTGTGGAGTTGGCAGAGGAAATGAAAAGGAAATGGATAGAGAGGAACAGAAGACACCAATGTGAATCCAGACGACCATGCTGTTTGATAGAAACAGGCACCTCAGCTCAGGGAGGTGAGTGCACATTCTAGTGACCAACAAAGGACAACTGGAGAATTACAAGGAACAATAGAAACTGGATCCATCCCTTTTCCCACGCACCAGAATCAGTACCAATATAAAGATATCAATATAAAGAAGTAAGATCATTTTTTTAACAGGAAGACAATAACATGATTGGACATAGAGTTTTGGGGGAAATGTCCCCAACTAGAACTCAGATATCTAGAGTCAAGAAAGGAACCAGATGGATGCACTTAATGATACTTTTTTCAGGCTTTTGTGTGGACGGAAATATCCTAAGCACAGTATCAGAAGAAATTACAAACTTAAAGAAGGTGTTAACAATCAACGTTGATGGAGTTAGGAGTCTTAGTGTTAACAATTGACATCATTGATAGAGTTAGGAGTCTCTGTTGACAGTCAATGTTATCAATAGAGTTAGGGGTCTCAATGTTGACAATTGAAGTCATCAATAGAGTTAGGAGTCTCAGTGTTGACAGTCAATGTCATCAATAGAGTTAGGGGTCTCAATGTTGACAATTGACGTCATCAATAGAGTTAGGAATCTCAGTGTTGACTATCAACATCATTGATAGAGTTAGGAGTCTCAGTGTTGACAGTTGACATCATTGATAAAGTTAAGAGTCTTAGAGTTGACAGTTGACGTCATCAATAGGGTTAGGAGTCTCAGTGTAGAGGTTGATGAGAAGGAACCCTTGTCAACTTCATAAGTGTGATTTTTCTCTTATGCTTATGATTTTGAAAAAATATTTTCATTTTTTGACCCCTACTTTAATATGTATTAATTAAACCATATGCTTTTTTGAATTTGCTTCAAAATAACCAAGTACAGAGTGTAGAAGAAAATACTGTGGCAGGAAATTGGTGGAGTTGGGTGGTATGAAGTCAGAAGACCTATTAGCTCCCTCTGAATATTCTTGACATTTTCCACCCTTAGAAGGCAAAATGCTTTTTAGATATCTATATGAAGTATATAATTAACCATCAGTAAATGTCAGTAGCTCTTACTGGAATCATGTTCATGTGTGTGAACATGAGTGGAAGACAGATACAGGTACGCACAGCCTAATAAATCTTTATCTGTTGTGGTTTTGCCTAAATAAAAGTTACCATTTTTACCACTATGGTTAAATAGATGTTCTTAGCTTTAGCATAAAGGCAAATACCAGGAAATACTCAAAATAAGATCAGTAAATTCCTAGACATTGGGAGTATATTGAAAAATACCAGTCTGTTCTTTGAAAAATAAAGATCTTTGATGCTGAAGAAATATGTCTTAATGAAGGTGGGCTTTTTTCACAGGGTGTAGAGATTATGTTCCGATTATGTCAGAGGTGTTAGGAATGGGGCAGCTGCAGGAAGCTAGGTGATCTGGGACTGGTTGTTGATAGGGTCTACTACAACAGGAGTCAACATGCCCTCAGGCTCCGTGTGCTAAGACCCTCAGGGAGACTGAAGTGGCCTCAGAAAAAGTCTTCCTCAACCATTAACATTGCAGATCGTATCTGGGAAAACTGACCCACAACTCCCTGGGCTCTGATGAAGTAAACTCAAATAATGGATCACAATCAAAAATTAACAAAGTTTCAGGAACTCCAAGCCACTCTCTGAGAAGTGGCAGAAAAAAAACGCAAAAGCCCTGCCTTTGAGTGCCCACACCATACATTTCAGTTATGGTACTACACACCTGCAATCCTAGCATTTGGGAGGTGGAGACAGGTAGATCAAAGTTCAAGGTCATGCTCCTCAAAGTCAAGGCCAGCCTATGAGATAATGAGACTCTGTCCACCCCCATCCTCCACAAAGCAAAAACATATAGCATCAGACTTAACCCTCTGAAGAGAAGCTAAATAGCACATCAGAAAACCCATTGGAATTTCCCTGTGCTGAGGATCGCTGTCCATGCCCCGCGCTCCTACACACACCTCTGAAGACGGTAAAGCAGGCTTCATTACTAACAGGGCGTGTGATTTAGCACTCAAACTGTATCTTATCCCCAGCTTCCGAACCTACTCCCAGTACAGGATTGAGGGAAGGCAAGCTTGTATGGAAGCAACAACCAGGCTTATGGAAATTATGGATAATTTCCCCTTGGACTGGGCAGCAACCTCACTCTTGTTTATTTTGTTACCTGGTAATTTGCATGCATTTGTATAATCTTTTGGTTATAGCTGATTATTTTAAGGATTAAGAAGGCAAAATTCCATTTACCCATTCTTTATATTGCAAGACGTCTCAGACTACCATCGTCAGAAAATTACCCCCTCACACACACACACTAAAGCATTGCCATAGTTATACTTTTCTTAGCCTTGCAAATGCTTTCAACCAGGTGATGTTCCTTCCATGACTGCTGGGAATGTCTATAGCCTGCAGGAACGAGCTTGCCGTGATTAGAGGGCGTGCATCTCCTTTGCCCCGTTTTGTTGTCCTCTTGTCTCGATCCTTGATTTTGAGTGAACATACTTCAACAATCTTTCAATAACTGCAGTTTGCTTTCCTTTTTAACCAACTAGCATTTTGAGTTTCCCTTCTGATGTACAAAGAGGGATAGATAAATCTCCGGAAGTTCTGATCACACAAGGTCCTGAGATACCTGTAATCAGTAGATTAAGAGAGCATTTCCTCCATCAAGCCCCAATGAGCTGTTTAGACTTTGCTTCATTAAATTCCATCTTCCCATAACCTTCGATGCAATATTAATGCAATGATTCTTTATTTTTTTTTGCAGGATAGGCTTCTTAAATATTGATAAGAGTTTGCGTGAGCCATGGTTATTAAATATGATCTTAGATGGTCAGGGGGTTGTTTTGTTTGTGTTTTAGGCAAGAGAAGAAATGACCACATCTGTGTCTTACCAATATATATTTAGCAGATAAAGAACGTAAAAGAAGGTCATAGAAGGGAAAGAGAAGCATTCGGCATGTTTGCTAAAGCCTAGGTGAAGAATACATGAGACTATAACAATGACACTGGAGAACAAAGACTGAACTGAGAAAGTTTCAAAATATGCCAGAAGGACAAGATGAAGAATTATGGCCACTAGCGAAAGACAAGTAGTTAAGCATATCAGATTAACTAGGTAGGAAGGATGCTACCAGGACAGGGTCATAATCACGGATAATTAATAGGTTTGGCAGAGAAATGATTAACTTATGTTTTATGCACCATGGCCTTGAGAGGTCCGGAGATCCACCAGAGATTATCATCAGGCAGGGACAATTACCAAAGGACTATGTTTTGATATCCCTAGACCATCTTTCCAACTTCTCACCTGCCAGCATCTTAGTTACGCCTTTCCTCTTCCCCCTGTAAGAAGCAAAATAGAGAAAGTCTGAGCTAGAAGCAGCCATGGCCCAATCCCAGAACCAGAGGCAAACCCAGGGAGGATTAATGTGGAGCATCTCTGCCTATCACTTTAGACTCAAATCTTTGCAAAATCATAGAATACGGCTGAAGGGGTGGCTCAGGAGGAAAAGCACTTACTGCCCAAGCGTGTAGACTTAAGGTCAGATCCCCAGAACCCACGTCAATGGAAGCCACAGAAAAGCTGGATATGTGTAGTGACCGCCCATACTGTTAGCACAGGAGACAAGTCAAGGAAACTCCCTAGCCAGACTCACCAACATGGTAAGTTCTGGTGCAAGTAGAGACCCAGACTCAATATCTGAGGTGAAAAAGAACCAATGAAAACCCTCGGCATGAGCCTTGGGCCTCTACATGCACCTACACATACACATGTGCCCATATATACGTGAACACACATGTATACCTCCATAGTATACATACATATACACAAAGAAAACAAAATCACACTGCAAAGTATATTCAAACTGTAACAAGTCCAAACCTTGTGAGATTGTGATATGGTATAAAGAAAGAATTGTACACTGACAGCCACACAGTCCATAATTCTCAGCTGGCCCACACAGACATAATCAATGTCTAACAACAGGCCTACTGCATATCAGTATACAACAGCGAGCCAACTGGCTCTTTTATAAATGGGGTATATAAAGCACTAACAGCAGGCCTGCCTTGGGCTTTCATTTTTCCGTTGAGCTTAGCTGACCTTAAAATAGATTTGCATTGGGGGAAATGTAAGGCTTCCTCAAATCGGGCAGGACTTAATTCAACACAAACTGTGGGGAGCAGGGGACCCGTTGTCTCTGGAGAGACTTGCTACACGCTCGTCTATGTGAAAGAAAGGTCGAGGATTACCATCACCCTGAAATTTTCATCTTCTAGTGACTCTTGAGAATGAGTCCGAGCCTGGCGAAGACGCCCTTCCGTGGTGTGGCTCCTCATCTGTTGTAGGTGAGTGGTTTCTCTTTGGGAGCCATGCCTGCATTTATGTCAAGAAGCCACTATGTGATGATAAAGAAAACTGCAGAAAACTGCATTGAACCTGTTGGGGTCACTAGCTTGGAAGACAGTCACAGTGGGTGAATGGCCATAGGTTCCTCAGCAACAGGCTTCACTTTCGTAATCCCAGCCACAGAGTGCTGTGGACACGTCCTAAGCGGATTTTGTCTTCTGGTCCCTGACCTTGGTACGCATCACCATTTTCAACAGTACTCACAATTCCTTATGTGACAAGTGGCTTCTGAATTAGTCTATCAGGTCAACGTTAGGAACCCTTTCTGCAAGGTTAAATAGACCCTGGGAAAGCCGGGGCTGTAAGATCTTGAATACTTTGCTGATTATATTTATTAGTCAGGAATCCCTAGAGAAGTAAGACCAATATAGCGTGTGTGCACTTGTGTGTGTGCGCATTTGTGTGTGTGTGTGTGTGTGTGTGTGTGTGTGTTGTAGGGGAGGCCTAATAAAATGAATCACCAGTCTAAGGGCTGGAGACCTAAGCCACAGCTCAAGCAGACAGCAAAAGGGCCTTCTGCCTTCCCCTGTCTTTTCTTGTATTTAGGCTCTTAAGAGACTGGTAGATATTCATTCTTTCTGGGGAGGGAAAACTACTCTGCCGAATCCACTAATTCAGATGCTAATCTTATCCAGAAACATCCTCACAGACTTACCTGGAAGCCCCCACGGACTCGTGTGTCTGAATGCTTGGCCTATAGAGAGGCATTATTAGGAGGTGTGGCCTTGTTGAAGGAGGTGTGGCCTTGTTGGAGTAGGTGTGGTCTCGTTGGGGGAAGTGTGCCACTGTGGGAGTGGGCTTTGAGGTCTCATATATGCTCAAGCTATGCCCAGTGTGGTAGATAGTTCACTTCCTATTGCCTGCGGATCAGGATACAGAACTCTCAGCTCCTTCTCCATCCAGCACCGTCATTTGCCTGCACGCTGCCATGAAGGTAAAGCACTAAGCCTCTAAAACGGTAAGTCAGCCCCAATGAAATGTTTTCCTTCATAAGAGTTGCCATGGCTATGGTGCCTTGCTGGTGTCCCCTGAAACCCTAAGGCAGACACGTAAGCTTTCTTTTGCTTGTTTTGGTGGAATTGAAAGTTGAAGAAGCAGTCTCAGAAGTTTGATTGAAAGAACAAGCTAGGTTGAGATCTTGTTACTTGGAAGGAAAGAAAGTCTTGTTAGCTTTAAATCTGGCTCAGCCTTGGTTAGTGGGGCTGCATTGTTGAATCCCTGAGGGCAGCAGAGGCAGAGCAGAGGACCTGGCGCAGATGCCCTGAAATTCATTTGCCTTGTCCCATAAAAACAGCGCTCTTGGCTCCCAGCTCCCCGGGTTTCTCGGGTCTCTTCCGGAAGGGTTTGAAGCCCTCTCTGCCACTCACGCTAAGAATCCAGAACTCCATTCACGGTGGCGTCCATGGAATCCTAAGTACCCTAGGCCAGCCTCACCTCCCTATTAGCAATTTAAGCAGCTTGCCTTCAGATCTGGGGACCTGACCCTTTTTTCTCTCTGACTACGAATGCCGGGCGATGAATTGAGATCGAAGTTTCTCCCTCCGATACTTTGAGTGGTATTTTCGCCCATCCTCTTTGGAACGGACAGACTTCCACCTGCAGATAATCTGAAAATAAGTATCCCCCCCCCCCCCAACCTCAGTTAAGTGAGTAACTCATTAATCGATTTCAATCACCTGGCCCCATTTGAATGCGAGGCCTGGAGACTATTGTCGGGGTTGTTATGGTTCCTGGCTCAGAAATCTGGCTACTTAAAATATATGCAAAGAGTAGGTGAGGTTCAGCTTCATGCGCCCTGATAATTCACCTCTAAAAATAAACGTGTACTCAAGAGACAAGTACTGTGTAAACACACTCAGAAAGACTTCTCAGCAACTGCCTGTAGATGCTGCCACCCTCTACCCAGGGAAGCTGAGGGCACAGCGCACAAAGAAAGCGTTATCTTTGGGGGAGCCAGCGTCTGCCGAACATGAACGAAAGGGAGGACAAAAAGGTGCTTCTCTGGTTCAGGCAGGGAAACGAACGTGACTCATTGTTCTGTCTTAAGCAGTTACACGTTGGCTGTTAAGTGTGATCCCTGCAGTCTTCTTTCATTAGAAACTCAGACTCTATGCTTAGCCTCAACACTGGGCCGCGAAATGCTAATTTAGAAGCCCACCGCTCAATGTGCCTGGCTGTCGCTGAGAGCTCAAAGGATGTTTAGGACACCCCTGGCACTTAGTAGCTGCTTAATAATATTTGCCCCCATCTTTCCACCAGTTGTGTTTGGCCCCCCACTTTCAGCAATTAAGGTTTGTGAAAATAGGAATGACCTTGTTGGTACATTAGCACACAGACCCTGTAAAACCATGACAATGGAGTCTCCCCTTGATGCTCTTTTAAGTTAGAAGTCCCCTCACTTAGGATGCCCTTAAAAAGGTAGCTGCCTGCGTGCAGTTCTCCTGGATACTTTTCATATTTAGAAGACAGGGCTCATGTTTGCAGGGGCCGTTTTGCTCCCAACAGAAATTTGTGCAAGGCAAGGGCTAAAAAAAATTTGCTGTTTAGCGAAGCAGGCAGTTGAAACTATTTAACTTAAAAATTAGGTTTGGGGATTATGGGAGGTCCTCACCTATTCATGCCAAGTGTGTTCTTCATTATCATGGGTAAATAGGGGAGGCTGTGCAGAGGTTATAAATTCACTGCCAATAGTTACAGCAGGAAGGCCTCCGGAACCATCCGCTTCGGGATTTATGGGCTCGGGATATGAATGTCTGCCGTGGATCTCACGCTCATCGTGATGGCGAAACTGCTTTGGCTGAGCTGTGTCAGACGCAAACCCCTGCCAAGATTTGGAGGGATGGTGAGCGATATGTGGAAGGGAGAGAATGTATGTATCTGACCACTTCTGACTTCTCGGAAGGCGGGAAGCCCCAGCCTGCCCTCCAGCACAGATCAGCTTGGCCCAGCCTCCCGGCCAAGCCTCGCTCCTCTCCAGTCTCCCACCTCACAACCCCTAGGCTGCCCATTCATTCCGCATCTCTATTAGAGGTGGTAAAATATAACCCAGTCCAGCCTGACACTCAAGTGTCTCTACAGGAACTTTTTACGTTTAGGCAGATGGTTTAGTTTCTTTCCTCTTATTTTGAGTTTGTTTACGGTTTTGTGATTTTATATAATTATACATAACATTATTGGAGGACCAGTGAGGTTTTCAATGGCTCCAATTATCTGGGGTCTGATTCTTGTTTTCAGTATTTACCAATTTGAGAGCTAACGTTTCTGGCTACTGGCTAATGGTCCCTTTCCAGTCTTCTTCCCAAAGCAGACTTCGTGAAGACCATCATTCTAGTGCCTCAGCAGGCCCCTCTGGGGCCTAAACGTGAGAAGCCTGGAAGCTTAGAAATGACTCTGTGAATGATTATTTTCACAAGATGAGCAAGTCCAGGGCTTCTGATCTGCAGACTGCTAGTTCTGTGTGTCCACTCTGCTGAGCCACAGTGTCCAGATACATGGTCAAACATCAACTCAAGATGATCCTCCAAGGGCAATTTTACATCAGTGAAAAAATGAAATTTATGCCCTGGCAATGCTGGAGCACACATGGGCAGCCCATATACAGTGGTTCTGTTGAACTTGTCCATGTTGGGTTTCAGGGTCTAAGTTGATGAGGATGACTGACCAGTTCTCTTCCTCAAGAGGACACCAGATCTCATTATAGATGGTTGTGAAACACCATGTGGTTACTGGGAATTGAACTCAGGACCTTTGGAAGAGCAGCCAGTGCTCTTAACCGCTGAGCCATTCTCTCCAGCCTGATTTTACATCAGCAAGGTTTGAGTAAAGCAGATTGCTCTCCATAATGGGGGTAGATCTCATCTAATCGGGTGAAGTCTTGGGGAAAAGACATCAAAAAAAATACCCAATGACTGACTGGACCCCTCTAAGAGTGTACAAGCTGAGTGTGGTGACCATGCTTGTGATCCTGGTCCTTGGAAGTGAGGCCGAGGATCAAGAGTTTGAGATTATTCTTGGATGTGTAGCATAGGAAGTTTAAGGCTAACCCAGGCCATATAAGCCCCTGTTCTGAAACAAAGCAAAATAGCAAGAACAAAACACAGCCTACAACAGACAGAAGTGTATTACACTACAGGCATTGGCTCATTCCTCTGTGTCTGGGCTGTTGACTCAACTCAAAAACATATTCTCTCTCTCTCTCTCTCTCTCTCTCTCTCTCTCTCTCTCTCTCTCCCCACCTCTCCTAGTATTCTACCTGTATTCCCCTTTCCCTCTTTCCCCACTTTACATAGAGTTTTTGTGTTTCTTACCCACGTTTCTCACCGAGGCAGGCTCTAGCCTCCCTCTTCCCATCACCAAGGTACTTGGGTTGAGCTGAGATGCTCATGTACGCTCTTGCCCGCCAAGACCAGGACTTGACAGCACAGGAACTTCCTGGCTCATCCCATTTCTTAGAATTTACAGATTCCTCCAGTGAGGTTTTGCGGAAAATTTACTATGTGCCAGGCACGGAGGGGCCCACGATGAAGAAGGCTCTGCACCTAGCTCTAAAATTATACACTGTAGATTCAAAACTTCAAAGCTAGGTGACATGAGATATTCTAAAAGCCCTAAAGAACACGGAATGATTTTTTTTTAGTCTCCCGACTTTTCTCCTGAATCATATTTTTCACTTGGTCACATATAACCTATGCCTATGAATATTTTCACATCGCTTTAACTTTGCTCGAGCAGAGAAGCCGTTTTGTTTTTTTCTGACCCATGTAAACAATAGCTCCATCCGCTCTTTTAACCAGAGATGACAGCACCCTCAGTGATAAACAGAAGGGATATTAGAATCAACGGGTCGGTGGACTTGTCCATTAACCTAGGACCCAGCCATGGACCCCAAACCACGCACTTGCACCTGAAATCCAGGTCTACTGTCTGAGTGATCCAGCTGGTCCTCCTAGTCTACAGACTGCCTTTGTTCTTCTCCAAAGTATGTGCTGGATGCTTGGGTGCTAGGAGTTAATTGCAGAATGGTCCTTCTTCCTCTTGCCTCGCCAGCCTCTGTGATTGCTGCTACCACTCTGCTCTAGGGGACATTCACACCCCACCTGGTCCTTGTCCTCAGGGGACATTTGCACCCCATCTGGTCCTTGTCCCCATTCCACTCCCCCACAGTTCTGCCTCTAACTTAGAATAGCCAGAGTCTGCCATCCAGACCCCTGTGACCTCTCTTGCTCCGTATTTTCTCATTTCTGTCTAATTCCAAACCTTTACAAGGAGCTAAGACCAGCTGTTTGGTCTTATTTATTATACATAAATTATTTAAGTTTTCGGCAAACTTTGCGGTATTTTCTACCATGTGACCATCCCGTGTTATCATTCTTTTGAGCTTCGTGAATGGTCTTTTTACGTCTTTTGTTGTTAATGTGGTATAATACATTAAAAGACACAACCGTCAGTGCGCACTGCTCAGAGAATTTCCATGAAGCGCATTCACCCGCTGTGTAGCCAGCGTCTAGACTAAAGGACAGGACATTATTGGACCCCGGAAGCTCTTCGGGTATGCGTTCTCACTAACAGAAATCACCAATGGCTAAAGAGATGGCGCAGCAGTTAAGAGCACTGTACATTCTTCCTAAGTACCTGGGTTCGATTCCTAGCACCCACATGGCAGCTCACAATTGTCTCTGTATCTCTAGTCCCAGTGGGTCCGACTCTCTCACACAGATATTCAGGCCAAACACCAACACACATAATAAACAAATACATGGAATGACATGGTCTTATTGTTCAATGAAGGACCCTTTAATAGACAATCTTGCTGTGAGCTCAGGCAAGACATTCACAGAGGCTCTTCTCTCCCAGTCCTCCTCCCTCCCCCCTTTCCTCTCACAGGTATAAACCCATATTGTCACATGACTACCACTTCCATCTATATCTATACTTAATTTTCATAATCTCTAGATTTCTGTTCTTTTGTGATGCCTGCTTTAAGGAGGGCCTACATTGTCTCAAGTGTGTGTGTGTGCACATATAGGCTTCTGGCTTTCTTCACTTTATATATTTATAAGATTCACTCATGAGTAAACCCCCCAATGAAAAAGCTAATTGTGCAATCAATAGGAGAATGGATAAAGAATCTAGTCTGTCTGTCTGTCTATCTATCTATCTATCTATCTATCTATCTATCTATCTATCTATCTAATGGAACCTCGTTTGGCCATAAAAGAGAACAAAATTGTGTCCTGGTGGATTCAGTGCATGTCTCGGAGCTCTTGCCTAGGACATATGAGGCTCTGAGCTAAATCCTGCAACCAGTGTCACACATACATGTGTACACACACACACATGCACGACTAATTTGAGCTACACATGGTGGCACTAACCTGCAATCCCAGCGCTTAGGAAGTATAGGCAGGTGGCTCAGGAACTCCAGGTTTGCATCTAAACAGTGAGGTGAGTTTGAGGTACTCTGGGCTACAGGAGGCTCTGTCCACAGCAACAAAATGGAAAAAAAAATCATGCATTTTTGCAGGAAAATGGATGTTACATGAAGTAAGCCAGACTCAGGAAGGTGAATATCACATTTTCTGCTCATTTGTGTAGCCTAGGCTTTACACAGATACATAAAATCATATAGAGAAACACACACATATAACATGAAAACAGAACCAAGACTGCTGAGGGAGAGAAGGGAATTATCAAGAAGAGGGAAAGAGAAGAAAGAGGTGGGTATGAGACAGAGATATAGTCAAAGAACATGGCATCCATGATGAAAATGTCTTTATGAAGCCTGTTGCTGTGTACAACGAATATACTCCAATAAAAGAGATAAATGTAAGGGGGGAAAATCACAATTCTCCAGTCCTCTTTTCCACAGCAGTCGGAGGACATGCTAGTAGCTACCATTTATAAAGAGAAAGCCACATCTCTGCGACAAAAATAGAAATTAAAAGCCTAATTATATACACTAATAAGGCTATTTAAAGTCTCTTGGCATACACTTTCAAATGCTCTGACCAGCTACACTCTCTTTTTCATCTTTGCAACTGAGTCTACTCTTTCAACCGCCAATAGGCTTCAGCCTTGGGTCAGATCCTCCCTAAAGATCTGACGCCGACCGATGTGGATGTCTGATACAAATGTGGCCTGCAGCCAGCCAGCCCCCAAATGAGTTGCTCCCTGGTACATGCAAAAGCTATGCGATCTTCATGTCTGTCTGATGCCAACTTCTAAGGGCAGTCCTTGGAATGGTGATCAATTCCATCAGGAGCCTGGTAGTGGAGGATCCCACGATGAGGTTCCAGTTTGCTGTTTCCATCTGTCTTGCTGTGCCCCATGCTGACCTCTGGAGATGACGGTTCCCCGTGCTAATGACCCCATAGGCTTTCCCACTTGTATTACCCAAATCCCCAAACTCAACTGGACAGGGCTGGAACGCCTTCCAAGTCAGAGCAAACCTTGACTCCAGCCCGGTACAGTTTTTGTGCTGCAGGACTTACTTGGGGGGGAGGGGAGGTTGTCCTTAGGGCAGACGGGAAACACAATGGATGGAGGACTTCCTGAACAGAAGTGCTCCAGGGCAGAGACTTCATGTTTTCACTTCCTTGGTGGTTTGAGCAAGTCACTCAATCCCTCAGAGCCTGGTGTGTACAATGAAGACAGCAAGCTAGATTGCTCTACAGTCTTGTACGGTCTCCTTGAAGACTCCAGCCTAAATGATTAAAGGAGAAGGTTAGAGCGTACCCGTGCATTTGGCTGAATAACAACCCACAGCTTGTTCTTAATGGTCCAGCGACTTTCATGTTGCCATTTGCTAGGGTATAATCTGGGCTGCCTTGCCCCAAATACTGGGTAACCCTGGCTCTCCATCTGGTACCTATTCTGTGGGCATGGTCAGTGGATTTCATTTCCTGTTTTCGAGTCCGAAATCTTCGAGACCCCTAATTTCTAGTGGAAGGGAGGTAGAAGTCGGCCCTGTGTTTCTGACATTGGAAAAGATGAATAGTGTATGCTCCCTTTGTGTGGTGAGCCATGTTCGCAGTGCGCAGACTCCAATGTCATTAGCATGTAACAGCTGCGGGGCATATGGACAATTTCAATTTGTAACTTGTAAGTATACACAATGGTATCATTACGTCACTTTGGGGCTTGGATCTATAATTTCAATTGGGAGAAGAAGAATATCACAGTCGGGACTCCAGAGCAGCGGAACTAGTGACTTCGAAATCCACTTTGGGTTTGGAATTTCTGTCGGTGGCCTAAAAATAGTCAAAGAGGAGTGTTTGCTTTTATTTTAAATGCAAATTCCATTTGACTGGATCCTCTCCCATGCGCGGCTTCTAGCTCCCCTCCGCCTGCATTTGTGATGTCTGAAAATAGCAGCTTCAAGTGTGAGCACGGACAACAGGCTCATGACCACACCCCGTTAAAATGCTTCCGAGCGTCGCGTATGATTACACCATGTTTTAAGAACGTAACAGCACGTAAAAGATTTCCATCTCCCGAGAACTCTAATTTTCTCTGGAGTTCTAATTCCATTTCCCAAGAATATTTACTTCCTATTTTTAAAACGGCCATAGGAGCCGGGCGGTGGTGGCGCAGGCCTTTAATCCCCGCACTCGGGAGGCAGAGGCAGGCGGATCTCTGTGAGTTCGAGGCCAGCCTGGTCTACAAGAGCTAGTTCCAGGACAGGAACCAAAAAGCTATGGAGAAACCCTGTCTCGAAAATCCAAAAACAACAAAAAACAAACAAACAACAACAACCAAAAAAAAAAAAAAAAAAAAAAAACGGCCATAGGAAGCTCAGAAAAAAAAATGTGGCCAGAAATTGAATAGGTCCCCTTGAGTTTGCTACAACAGGGTAGAGACAGAGAGGGAATTAGCTAACGCCTGTGTCACGTGTCTCCACACTGCCTCCTTTCATCATAAACAGAACCTAATGAGAAGACCACGGTGAACATAGGGAAACTGAGGCCTCCACAGGAGTGTGGAGACACTGCTGAAGGCGTGGTGAGATTTTCCATGCTTTAAGTTCAGGTTGATAACCGATGTTTATTTGAACTCTCTTAAAGATACTCCCCGCCCCCCTGTGTAATTAACATGGAACATCCAGCCCTCACCTCAAGAGCTCAAAAGGTCTTCAGCGTCTTAACCCTTCCCTTTCCTCTGCTCTGCCACGCTAGGGTAACAGTAAAATTACATTTTACTTAGGCTGTCTCTATTCAGCTGGTTTTCTAGGAAATCTGAGGAGAGCTGTCCGTGAGGTGTGACGTGTTTTTTTCACTGGGTGTTGTAAAAATGGATTGCGTCTGTATTTAATAGACTTCGCCGCTATAAAGTAAGACAGTTTTAGGTTACTTCTAATTGAAGTTTTGAATTGTTAATGAATCTATAGGAAAAAGAGTAGCAATTTGGAAAAAATAACAGTACTTTGTAAAAGACCCATTTGTTCCTCTAAAATGTGCCTCAATTGTCCATGCGTATTAACACAGAAACCCCGGGAGAGTCAAAGATTCTTTATCCTGCTTGACGATGAGTGGGCAATAAGACAAAAGATATTTCTTAAATCTATGCAAAAAGGAGGGAGGAAGGGGAGGAAGAAGGAAGGAAGGAGCATTCCAGATCCATGTGCAGAAGTCGCTTAATAAAAGGCAATACAGCTATGTATAAATAAAAAGCCTTGAAGAAAGAATCTTGAGACATTGTGTGTGTTGCCTTAGTCTCCTGAAGTGAAATGTTAATGAGTGCGACCCGAGCATTTAAAGGAGCTGCATCAATAATTATAATTAACACACGGAGCAAAGAAGCACTGCCTCCCATTCTTGCTTGGCTCGCACAAAAGCCCTGTTGAGTTCTCCACCCACACCGACCCGTCTTCCAGGTGCTACTCCTGCTGCAGGTGGGCCAGACTAGGCGTGTCCATTTGTGGATGGTTTAGACCCATTAGCTGCAGCCATTCACGGCGATTCGCTTTGTTACAGCTCACCCACACTCAGCCTCTGGTAGTCTAACCAAATTTAAGAGATTGTATAGATGCTAGGCTTAGGTTTCCAAAACTTGAACCTCTCTGAAGATTCACACACAGGGTTTTCTAAACCGCAGACACCCCCCCCCAAGCTGAACTCCAAAAATCCTGACTCTGTGTCTTGGGTGTACCCTAGAATTCACATTCGAACAAAATTTGAGGAAATGTTGCTGCTGCCAATGCCTAGCCTGCTCTTTGAGCCAGCGTTGTGGGTTTCTGGTTTTATTTAATGTTGAGCCTAGTCAAATCACTGAAGGCCAGGGCTGCAGGGAAATGGCCAGGAAGTTGGTAATAATGACCTCTCTCAGGGCTGCTCAGCGTGGCTTTGCAGAGCAGCTCTGTCGAGAACTGCTCGCGTGGACTTTTCCAACCGAAGTTGTAGGCTGTGACGTTTTCAGCTTTCCCAGGCCCACGAATCTTTTCATAACTTGTCTAGGAAGGCAGACGTGGGATCAGAAAATTTACGGAAGGAGAAAAAAAAATCAGAGATTAGCTTTAGAATCCAGAGCTTTTGGGGGACTTGCCTTTCAGTTAGTTGAGTTGACATTTTAGGATTGGAACTCAAGGGTCAAGGCCATCCTAAAGTTGGGGAGGCAATTCAACTTATCTCTGTGCAAAACTCTCATTGACTTTGATGGCTCAGCCCTTTGACAGCATCAAAAGACGCTGTCGGTGGGAGCAGGAGCCTCAGAGGCTGGAAGAAAGCCTCTGTCACGGTTAGGGTTTTCCATCCCTGTGAAGAGACACCATAACCACGGCAGCTCTTAAAAGAAACCATTGCATTGGGTTGGCTCGTTTACAGTGTCAGAGTTTAGTCCATTATCATCATGACGAGGAGCATGACGTCATGTAGGCTGACTTGCTGCCAGAGTAGCTGAGAGTCCTACATCTTGCAGGCAAGAGGAAGTCGACTGAGACACTGGGCTATATATCCTGAGCATAGGAAACCTCAAAGCCCACCTCCACAGTGAATGTACTTTTTCCAACAAGGCCACACCCACTCCAACA
This sequence comes from Alexandromys fortis, assembly GCF_014885135.2. NCBI lineage: Eukaryota > Metazoa > Chordata > Mammalia > Rodentia > Cricetidae > Alexandromys > Alexandromys fortis. The sequence continues at coordinate 1,643,298 of NW_026067986.1, read as the reverse complement.
AAGCCACGCCTCCTAATAGTGCCACTCAAATGAGATTCTGGGGGCCAATTACATTCAAACTACCACACCCTCTAAGTCACTGGACAACAGCCTCCCCTGCAGAGGCAGGGATGGGCCCAAGGCACCATGGGACCCTACTTATAGAGCCCCGGTCTCATAGACTCCAGTACAATCTGTGAGCAATACAGGTAAAGAACATAAATAAACATAATAAACCTTGTTAAATATTCTTGACAATGTAACCCTTCTCATGGCTATAGGCTGGTGACTCCTGAAGACGCCCAAGCGAAAGAAAGAAAAGACACAGGCCAGCATAAGAATACAGATTGTGAGTGTTCATTTGTGTGGTGGGAATAGCCTTATTGTTCTCCTAACAGCTACACGCTGTAAGAAACACACTTTCTTGATAGATTCCCACTGCTCCCAGGCAGCCACTTCCAGTCCCACTTCATTTGGTCCTCAGGTCATGACGCCTGACACCAGCCCAGAGCTCCGTTTGTGTGGCTGCATCAAATGAGCAGGTTTAGTAAGCTCAGATCTGTGGAGTGGCGGATAATATTCCCTCCTCCTCCTACCATCCCGTCTGTGGCTGACAGAGGAGGAAAACCCACCCGATTGAAAGCCACAGGAAGAGGATATATATCTGTCTTCGTCTGCACTGTAGAAGGGGGCGGCACATTCAGACGGTTGATTTGGGAAAGGGAACTGGACCGTTTTCACTCACCTCGTCTTTGTTGCTGATGAAGTTGGGCCTGGAGTGGAGATTGCAAAGATGACTAAATGGCTCACTTACCCATAACCACTTGGGGCTATTTCCAGCCATGCTCTCCCTTCAGGGTTCAAGGAGAAACAGACAGCATTTAAGCAGGACAATTTAAAGACATTGTATTTACAAAGGGGTTGTTTACAAAGATGGGGTCATAGAACAGGGAAGGGCAGCGCCAGGACAGAGCTGATTGACAACCCAGAGTAGTAAGATAATACCAGAGACAGCAAGAACTAATCATGAGGTGAGGTCTCGAGGAGTGGACCTGGATCTCCAGGCTGCAGCACAGCCTGAGACAATCACATGGGAAGAAAGCTAAGCCGTGACCTCCATGCCTTTTTCCTCTGCCGTTCCTGTCCCTTCTCCCACCGTATCTCCCTATTAACTGAATGCATTAGAAGCATGGCAGACTGTGGGGGGGGGTCCCCCCAACACCACCTTGGCATACGCTTACTCAGCTATCTTTTAACCTAGCACCTGAAACTCTGCGTGCTAGGTTGCTCAAGTTGGTGGATTCTACACAACTCACAGGCAGGCAGCTGAGAGTACTAAGCAGGAAGTTCTGAGAGGGGCCTTGTAACCAGCAGGTGATAGAGTTGAAGAATAACTCCCCCTGGCCCTTTAGGGATAGTCGCTAGGTGGGTTCTAAGCTGTCTTTCAGAGTTTGTCTGTAGGGCTGTGCCCCAGCTGTCCACAGTGGCGATGCTTGAAGCTGTGCCCTTGATTAAGTCTTCTTCCTGTCCTGTCTCATGTCCCCACTGCCCTACCTGAACACCCAAGGGTCCCCTCCTAAATAAGCTCCCCACTGCCCTACCTAGACACCTAAGGTTTCCCTCCTAAATAAGCTCCCCACTGCCCTACCTAGACACCTAAGGTTCCCCTCCTAAATTAGCTAGTTTGCTAATTTCTTTGACTTGAGTTCTGGTCTCAGGATACCTGAATGGTGACAGTAGTAAAACAATCAATAAGTAGTAATAATCAATGACCTGTAAGAGTCTTTGCCCGTGATTGAGCAACGTGGAAGACGATGACTGAAGCTTTGAAACAAAGGGACTCCCTCCAAGGAAGGGATTCAGAATAGAGCTGGAGAAACCGATGGGCAGAGAACAATAGCCATTCATTAAGACTTTGTAAGGCTGTTTGATTGTTTTCTATGCATGTATTTCTTTTAAGAAAACTAAAAGTGATATTAAAATATGTTTTGGCTTGCAGAACAGGAGCAGCAGGGATGCCAGTGAAAGATGACACAGGACGATTAAGCTGGGAGAAGAGAGACATTTTGTTGGGAGAAATGCAATCTTTGAAGTCAAGCTAGAATGATTAGGAGATATTGGAAATCACACTTAATCTACCCAGTAAGAGACGAGGCACTGAGTCTAACTGATTATAGGAATGAGAATATAACACAGCAAAATGGACCGAAAGATGTTAAAGAGACCCACGATCTCAGCAAACAAATTGAAGTCACGCTCCTGGAGATAATTCACAAATAAAAGGTACTGAACAACTCCATCTGAAAGCCAAATAGGATGCCCACAAAGCCATGACCTGGGAAGTACACAGACAAGATGGCCCAGCAGACACTGGCAGAAAACTCAGACAGGCTAAGAGAAAAAATTTCAAACAATAGATCCAGGAACCACATTTCTAGGGAGGTGAATCTCATGGTGTTATTGTAGCAGGAATCCAGGTCCCGTGAAAGAGTACACTGAGAATTTGTGGCTCCCTCGCTTCTGCTCCCAGAGATGGATGAACAAGCGCCTGTCAGACCACCGATAAGAGCTATCAACTCTAGGAGAAAGATAATAACTCAACAACGCGAAGGCATGCACAGAGAAGAAACGAGAACGAGTCTGAGACGCCGAGATGGCATGGGGGAGATTCTCACTTTTAAATGGCGTTACTCTTGCTGCAGTTGGCACCGTGCCCAGCAGCTGCTGCACCGACAACAGAAAGCCCACTGTTATTCTTCCCCAACGGACTAGAAGGCACGGCACGGGAAATCCAGATGCCAGAAGACGAGAGGCTGACCCCACAAAGCTCGTGGAGAGCTAGAACTCCGACACTTGACGGTGTCCGCCTGCACCCTGAAGTGGAAAGCTGGGGAACTGAGCCAAATTCTGAATTTGAATAAAAACAGTTTGAAGTTTGAGTCTAAGCAAGTTAAGTAACTGGTCAAAACCAAACAGAGACAAATCAACAGCCTGTAGGGGAATTACACTCAGTCTTGATCATATAATAAACTGGTATCTATGATACAAATCAAAATACCCTACATATTAAAGTTAGAACATGATTACCAATTATAAAAAAAAAAACAGCAATGTATAGACCAACCTTAAAAACGATTCAGATATCAGAATTAGCAGGCGTGAATTTTAAAACAGCTATTAAAATCTGGTGAATGGAATGGAGAAAAATATGTTCAAGATGGATGAAAAGACAGGCAGTTGGTAGAAGGAACGCATAGAAGAATCTAATGGGGTCTCTAGAACTGAAAAGAAAGTGTTTGAAATTTAAAAAAAAATAACTGGATAGAGAATAAAGGAAATGACAGGGAAAATAAAAGAATCTGAAGACCGACCAATAGACGTTATCCAGCCTAAAGAACAGGCTTCTGAAATGAAGAGGAAGAGAGAAAAGAAGTACAGAAAGGAGGGGAGCAGCGAGACAATGTTATCAAAACTTCTGACATGAATACTTGGGGTCCCGGAAAAGGAGTGGGGAGAGCGGGAAGGCCTGGATGTAGTTCAGCAGGTCGAGCGCCTCCCTAATGGGCAGGAAGTACGGGGTTCCATCTCCAGCATCTTACCAGCCATGCATGGTGGCACAATCCTAGCACTCGGGAGATGAAAGCAGCGGGGTCAGGAGCTCAAGGTCAGCCAGATGATATTACAGAGACATCCTTAAAGAGCAAAGTATCTGCACCTGCATATTACATCGAGAGAAAATATCCTTCAAGCCTGAAGAGGAAATAAAGACGTTGGAAATCATATTGGAAGTAAACAAGCCTAGTTAAAGGGATTCGATATCAGAAGTCATACACTGCAAGAAATACAAAGAAAATTCTTCATCCTGGAGGGGACTGGATGCTGGATTAAAACTGTGACCCTGGAAAAAGAACGAAAACGCTGGAGATGATAGAGAGGAAGTAACTTTAAACTCATGCTTTCCTCAGCCTTTAGAAGTGCAGGTTAGACTTACGCGGGGCTTCAGGAGCAAGCTTTGGATAGAGGAAAGGGGCTAAATGAAATTTGATCTCAGCGTTTCTGCATATACATAACTGGTCAATAATAATCCCCAAAGGGAAAGGATAGATAATAAGCTTCCTAGAGCAATTAAAAAAAAAAAGTTTAATCAATAGATAGACCAAATGAAATTTTGGGATATATTCAGAAAGAAACAAACAGAAACATACCAATGTTGAAATGCTATAGCTACATCCAACTGTATCAATAAAGACGTGAAGAAGAAGTGGCAGTTGAGGGGCCTGCCCTAAACAAGACATTGGGACATTTAGAAGCAAGACATTAGAACCGCAACTCAGGGAGAAAGACTGCAAACTGTCATCCTCTAGGAACAGTGTGACCATTGCAACCGTGAATTCACAGTAGCCATGGTTACTTTCGCTTGGTCTGTGTGAGACTGGCCATGTCAGTAGTTTTGGATGAGAGGGGAGCTCCTGGGGCCTTACCCTTCACTCAGGAGTGAGGTGTGGGTTGTTGGCTGTTGAAGGAGTCTTGGGTGGGTGGGGGTGTGTTATTGTCATCAGCTATAAACCCACAGGCTTTAGTGCACAGCTCCAAACCTAGGGTCACATAGACAACCCTGGTTAAACTCAGAGGGCCACACAAACACACAGGAACGTAGCAAGGAGGTTTGAAGGGAAGAGAGCAGGTTGGCGGAAGTGGGAGGAGGTTAAGAGACAGAGGGTGATGACTGCACTCCTTGTGTGCTAGATACATGTACGAAATTAACAAAGAACAAATTCAGTCGCTACAAGAATAAAAGCAATTCAAAAGCAAAACGAGTCTTTTCAAGAGAGGACATTTGAATAATACGTTGTCATCCAAATCGAGGAGACCTTTGTACCTTTGCTCATACGGTAGATGACAATTAATCTGCCCAAGGCAGGCTTAAACATATGGGCTGAAATCGTGTTTTTAAAATGGGAACCCAGAAGAATAGCTTCATGGCTATGGATAGACAGCATTTTTGTCTTAGATCAGACATAAAAAGCAATGTTTGATTTGCAGACAATAATGAATACGAGAATAAGTCTATTTCTAAGGGTGTGGTAAGTCCACAGAGGCACTGAAAGAGATTTAGACCAAAGCTTGTAACTGCAGAGGATAAGAAGAATCAGAACCCAGAATGAGAAAGAGCAGAGGTTCTGTGGTCACCAGAATGTAGAGCAATGGTCTTTTAGTTAGGGGACACAGCCAACCTAAGGCCACCCTGTAGGAAGGGAGCCAGGACAGCAAACAGACTAACATCTCCTCATTTCTCACTAGGTAGGTATCCTTCTTGATTGAACCCAACGTGAAGCCAGAGGCAAGATCCAGTTGTAATAGCTGGATGAGCCCCTGTGGAGCCCTGTGTCCATCACATGGCATTTATAGTCCCACGATGCGTTTGTCAAAAATTATCTTTTATTATTTTGTTTGTTTATTTTGCTTTTTGAGACAGGGTTTCTCTATGTAGCTTTGGTGCCTGTCCTGGAACTAACTCTGTAGACCAGGCTGGCCTCGAACTCACAGAGATCCACCTGCCTCTGCCTCCCGAGTGCTGGGATTAAAGGCGTGCTATCTTTTATTATTTTTATTGTGTGACTGCACAGGAACTTCCGACAGGGCCATTCTACCCTATAAATGCATGGTCAGGTTCTCGCCAATGCTTATTAGCCTCCTGGCCCCTTCAGTTCCCTCATCATACCGCCCATTGTGAGCCTAAGGATTCCAGAAACCAGAATCCACCCTGTCTCCGCACGCACCCCACCCCCATGCACCAGAAGGCTCCTGAGTGGCTAAGGCCAGCTGCTGAGAACACCGTGTTTTTCAACAATTGATTTTCTCCTCTAGGAAGGGAGGGCGGGTCAGGCAGGGATTGATATGTCGTTGATGCTTGAGAGAGATCGTGAGGAACAAATGCTTGCTTGGAATTGAAACGAACTGGCTGAACCACACTTCGAACGCGAGAGAAAGAGTGGGCGGCAGCCGGGTAGTGGATCGCCCTCGCAATAGGAAGGGTTGAATTGACAACACGGCTCTAACACGCGGTTAGTTGATAAACATCAGCTGTTTATCCATCTCTTTCTTTCATTCTTTCCTTCCTTTTGTTTTCTTTTAATTTTGCGGGAATGTCCTGATAGAGAGAGCCTAATAGATCCAGGGACGCCGGAACAGGACGTGGGCTTTGCGACCTTGAGTGCGTTATCATATCCTTTCGCTAAGTCAGAAGGCTGAAAGGAGGCGTCAGCCCAGCCCCTCACATTTGAGATGATCTTGAAGTGGTTAGCTCAAGCAACCAAGGACCTGCCTCAGTGTCGACTGCTTTCTCTACCTTTGGTCTCGGGGGCCAGGAACATTGAGGGAGCAAATGGGTTAGTGTTCTGTACCTGAAGGCAGATGCTAGGTGAGCTTTTATTGAACTGCGTAAGTTCCCGAAGATATTGAAGACTGCGGGGAATGGCATAGCAGCAAGCAGATGCTCGGAAGTATGCAGGTATCTATATCCGTGCAGTGCATGGATGGATGATCGGAAGTATGCAGGTATCCATATCCGTGCAGTGCATGGATGGATGCTCAGAAGTATGCAGGTATCCATATCCGTGCAGTGCATGGATGGATACTCTCCACTAACATCATTGCTCCTCACCCGCCTCTTTCCTGTCCTAGGGTCCACTGCTAGTGGATTTCTGCTCTTCTGTCTTCCTGTTCACTGCCCTCCTAGGTCTCCCCAAACTGTCTACTTCTAGAATATGCAGTTACGCTATCCCTGTGTGTTTAAACTGTTTACTTACTCCTAATTGGCCTTCCCAGGCCTTGAGCGCCAGGTAGGAACTACTTGTCTATGACGCCCTGGTAAGCAGGACCTTCCAGGGCTGTCAAAGCCGTGTGTAATCTCCTGGGGGCACATTTCAGGAGAAGCAAATGGAAGAAAACGGCAGCGACAGGCATCACAGTCAGAAGTACAGCTGATCTGGGGCAGGCTAGCCTCTACTCTGCTTACCTGACTCGGCCGTTACAGCTCCGTCCCTTCTCATCCTTTGCCTAATCAATCAGCGGTTCCAGGATCCGTCCCCATGTCCGAGACTTTCTTTTCTGTTTGTCCGTGACAGGGCTGCATCCAGAAACATCTCGTCTTCATGGCCTCCTTGGAGCCCTGTCATTTTCAGCCACAAGTCTTCGGCTTCGATTTAATTTTGGAAATTATATTTCCTCGACTTCCCCCTAGCTGGCCGGTCACTCTCCCCTTCTCATTACAGCCATGCCTGAGCGGATTCTGAGACTATTGATAAACAGTTCCCAGAGTTACTGCTGGAGCAGGAGACGCTGGTGAGGGAGAGTGGTGGCGATGAGGGGAGACCGGTTAAAAATAAAAATTAATGCAAAAATATAATTTGCCGAGCTGTTGGCGTTTAAAATTGGCTGCGGGAGGGTTATTGACAACATGGAAATCGACCAACAAGCTTTCCTAATCAGGGCTTTCTGTTTCCCTGAACGGTAGCTCGTCAGCACACCATCTCTTACTGATTGCCCTCGGAATGGGAACACACAGAGGTCATTCCTCGCCCCAGAGTTCAGCTTCTCAGTCCATTTTGCCTCAATCACCCGTCCATCCCCCGCTCCGCCCCTTGACTTAGAATGTTGGCTTCTGTATTCAAGCATCCCCTTGTAACGTTTGACAATGGAGTAGTATTCTGAAAATACATTCTGGGTCCTAAAGGGACCTTTCCAGAATTGCCAACAGCTGCTAATGATGTCCGTCCGTCTGTCTTTGGGACGCGTAAGATTCAGAAGGAGGTCTCCTTTGTAGGGGAAAACCTGCCTCCGTAACAGTGATGCCGCAGTAGGGGTGAGTCCACCAATCAGTACCAGAGATGACTCATTGTAGCATCATATTAACTTCTGAAATGTTACTATCGGGAGGGAAAGGGCCAATTAACTCTTACAGGTATTTCAGAGAGGCTGGAGCAAGCTCCGCAATGATAGAACTGCACAAGCCAACCACAACACCGAGTGGCTGTGCCCTCGGCAGGAGTTACAGCAATTCAGATCAGGCTGTTACCTCATATTGATCTGGAGCTGGCTGACCCATGCCTCTGATTAATAACAATAACAACTAAATTTATTGCTTACCATTGAAGCATTTAATATATAAAATTATTCAAACATGGAAGGAATCACAGTTTTAAAAAGGATGGGCGATGATAATGTTAAAAAAACAGACTTTTTAAAGGGAGTGATCATATTTTTTAAGTGAATACCGCTTTGAGCAGGCATCGAGAGGGGTGGTGTGTCAAGGGTGGACGGGCAGCATGTGCCTTGGAGCTGCTGGGCTCACATGAGAGCTCTGCAGAATGCAGACACTAGCTTTGCAGACACTAGCTCGTGACTTGGGGCGAGTTGCTTAAGCCCTCCCTTCCTTACTGTTTCTCATCTGTAATGATGGAAATAAAACACCTACTTCACACTATGCCTGGGGGACCCCAATGAGATGCTACACCCTTCAGTTTTAGGATGGGGGCTTATGCATGGTAAAAAGGTCTTCAGACTGGCAGACATTCATTCAAGTTCCCCCCCTCTGTATGTGTATGCATGTATGTGTGTGCATGCGTGTATGTGCGTATATGTGCATGTGTGTGAATGTGTGTGCATGCATGTGTGTGTGCACGTGTGAGTGTATGTTTGTGCATGCATATATGTGAATGTGTGTGCATATGTGTGTGTGCACGCATGCATGTATGTGTATGTGCATACTTGTGTGTGTGAGTGTGTGTGGGTTCACATGCAGAGAACAACCTTAAGTGTCATTCCCCAGAGCTATCCACAATGTTTTTGTTGTTATTGTTGTGGTGGTGGTAGTTTTTTGGCTTGTTTTTGCTTTTTTTAGGCATGGTCTTTGCCTGAACCTGGAGCACGCAGGCTGGCCTATGAGCTGCTGGATCCTCTTGTCTCTGCCCTCCGTTGTGTAGTGTTGGGATTGTGGATGCGTATCACCGTGCCCAGATTTCATATGAGCGCTAGAGATACGAACTCGGGTCCCCACGCTCACACAGCAATCCCTTCATCCCCTGAGCTGTTTCTGCAGCCAGTCCCTCACCAGCACTCATTGTATAGTGTTTCTCCAGCACTTACGTTGTGCCAGGTGCTTCACATTGTACCACGTGTTTCATGCTCATTCTCCCGCAAGGATCTCAAGCAGCCAGTGACAGCAGGCCATTTTGTCAGGAAGGACACTGATCTTCAGCGAATGGCATCACTCTTCCACGTTCTTATGAGTAGCGAGAGAAAGGGTTGGCTCAGGTTTCATTTAAATGACAGAAAGACGTAAACTCACAGCTGGCATTTAAATCCCTGCCATCCTAATATTTAGTATTCTGCAGGGAGGTCTTCCTTCATGGTCAACTGAACCCTCTCGTGCTGAGGCATAAACTCTTCTTGTTCTGTCTTAGCAGGGATGGCAAAGCTTATCAGTGCCTCCAGGTATCAAGGAAGACGCAGAGGAAGTTGCCCTCTGACTTATCTCCCGAGGTTTTAAAAACCCAGTAAACTTTACCCACAAATCTTTCTATTAACCAAAGAATAATCTCTGTAGAAGCACTTACCTTTCCTCTCCCAGGAACTTTTCAATTAGACTTTAAACCTAATGCTCATTATTAGTGGAAGCAGGGCGCAGCATCCTTTGGCTGAACGTGCTTCCTTTAAGGAAGAAACGGTACAGGATTCTTTCCCCTTGGTTTGGATTTCCTTATCCCGCCTTTTCCTATCTCAGAGCTGCTTTCTACATCACAATGCATTTTAAAAAGGGGGTCTTAAAATTTTCAGTTTTGGGTGATGCTTTCTTTTATAAGCCTGAGCTTAGATTCCTTCTGACTGCATTGAATAAGTAGGGAGACAAATGGTGGTGTAGATTAGTAGATGAAGATGTAGCAATGTTAATCAATCATTCATTCATTCAATCATTCATTCATTCACTCACATGGTCTGGGTTGTGCATGGTGCCAGGCACTGAGAACAAATGCTTGAAAAAACACACTCACCTCATAGTGTGTGCAGTTACCTAGGAGAGCAGGGTACAGGAATCAACAGGACCATAGGGGAGGGGCAATGAAGCTACGGAGGTGGCGGGATCTGAGCAGGAGCCCTGAGTACCAGTCTCTGATTCTCATGCCATTTCAACCAATCATTCACTGCAGGGCTCTCTGATTTGGATGGAGCCAACTCCTTCAGAGGAAGATCTGCTATAGCCCTAACTCTGAGTTCTTTAGAATATGCCCCTGTGTGAATGAGATCTTTACAAGAAAGTCACCAGACTGGTCTCTAACCCAATATGGCTAGCATCCTATGCAAGGGGAGATATGAGCCTAGAGACACATAGAGATAGTGGGAAGGCAATGAGAAGGGACACAAGGAGAAGCTGGTCATCTCCAATGAAGGAGAAAGACCTAGAACAGATCCTCTACAGTCCTTGACAGGAACCATCTGCCGGCACCTGGATTTGGGACTCCCATCCTCCAGCTCATAGAGACAGCACGTTTCGATTGCTTAGTCTACCACGTAAGGTCCTGTGTGATGACAGCCACGGCAAGCTAATGCACTAGCATGGTCCTAGAAACACACGTCACATCCAAGAATCCACAACCAACCAGAGACATGCCCACAACCGCCTCAGGCTCCTTCTTGGGCCAAGTCGTTGAGGAATCAGAAGAGTTCTCCTCTCGTAGACTCTGAGTCTCCAGGGCCACTGGCACCAACCCCCAAGAACAGTATCAAGCAGAACTGTTAATAAGATAAAGACTAGGCAACACTGAAGAGACTCTTAGAGGGTCGTGGACTTAATGACACTTCGTGTTAAATGACCACGGAGACACCTTGCTTAAGAGGTAAGCAGACATAGTTGGTGTTCTGTCTCCCTGTTTATCAGGGTTGTGACAAAGGCACAATCTGTGGATGGAAGCTAAATACTCATCAAAAAATGATTTCATGAGTCTTGAGTGGTTGACGGGCTATTCACTTATTATTTTAATGCCTCTTGACCTCAGTCTTCCTATGAACACAGCCAAGGCAGGGTGGACCTAGATGGGTTCTTTCGGAATGTCTAGTGACATGCCTTTTAAAACAAAGCCCAGCCTGATCACGGGTGTGTGCTCCCGCTTCCAAGAAGAGGGGTTAGCCCAAAAAAGTCAGAAGCAGTGAGGATGGGTAAAGGGGTGTGTCCAAGAGGCATCGCTGTTCCATCTTGTGCTTGGTATTGTTTGTTTCCGGGCTCATGGGCTTTAGCAGCTTTTTCTTTCTGCTCCAGTCTTTGTCTCCTCTGGAGCACTTCTGAGCAGAACCCGGTTTCCAGGTAGTAGTTTGATCTGCTCTAGCTGAACGTCAGGGGACTGACTCACCAGTGTTTGCTTCTCCGCGTGCCTGCCTCTCAGCCCCCACTTGGCCAAGGTTCACGATGGGCTCCTCTTTCAGAGTTGCTTGACATCCGTCCTTTCATGTCTAAAATAATATTGTGATGTACGATTGATGTCTGACGGGGAAAACCAGGAAGCACAGAGATGAAGGTGGAAGAGCCCCCTACATTTCAGCCTCTCATGGAGAGAGTCACAATGTAAGCGCCCTTCAGCGTCTCCCGTCCCTTCTTCCTAGAGCTCATATTATTCTGAATGCCCTGAGCTCTGTGACTTAAAACCATACTAGAGTCTTCCATGCCAGCACATACATGTCTCCCCTTCTAAAAGATAGGTTGTTATTGATGTATCTGTGCCCGTCTGTATTTGTATGTGCATGCAGCTGAGTGTTCGAGGTGGCCGGACCTTCTAGTACTGGAGTTAGAGGCATTTGTGAGCTGGACTCTGGGCTCCTACGAGAGCTCCTAACCACAGAGTCCTTTCTCTAACCCCTCCCCTTCATTTTAAAGGGCTTATTATTCCACTGCGTAGACAGGCCCGGCTCTGTAGCTATTCTCCTCTACGTGGGTGCTGAGGTATGGTCCAAATGCTCTGTCTCTTATACTAACCCCACAATGGACATCAGTGTCAGTGTGTTTTGTGAACGGCATCTCCATAGAAGAGACGGCTTACATGGACCGAGGGCTGGCGGAGGCTGTGTGCAGTTTTAGTGTTTGTAAGTACTGTGAATTAGTTTATGAGCATGCTCCATAGTTCATATTCCAGACAGTCAAGTACACAAAAGCTCTGATGTGTGTGTGTGTGTGTGTGTATTCATACATATATATAGTGAAATTCTGATTTCCTAGAGACTGTTGTTTCAGTAATCTGATCCCCTATGGGAAGAACACTGTGGTTCCCTTTAGAACGTCCTCACTACTACCAGGATGGTTGCATTACCTCCATATTTCTTTTTTAACCAAAGTGGACTAGACTGTAATGCAGAAGCAGACAGCCCCAGCCCCAGCGGCTCAAAACAAGCTTTATCCTCACTCAGGGTCACAGATGTGGCTGTGCTCAATGAAGCCCTTGACTCCCATCTGAAGGAGTTGTCCCCCCTGTGCACCTCACTGTAGCACTGAGGGGAAAAGACGATATGGTCACCTGGAGGTGGTCGCCAATTCTCCCATCTGCATCGTTGGCTGGAGCAAGTCGCTGGGCTGTGCTCCCATCCAACAAAGAGGTGAAATTCCACTGTGGTCTTGAAGAGTGCCTATCTTCCAACAGTTATACGTCACCTCCCTAGGGGAGATAACCTGATTCTACCCAGTGACAGAACCTGCACGGACAAAGTCCAGGGTCTCTCGGAGGTGGCCGCTCACCTCAGGACATCAGGAGGAAAGATGTCTGCTGCCCCGGAGCCCAGCAGCCGCCTCATTCCCTGTCCACATGACTCACTCAGACATTCAAATGGATACAGAGTTGCCTGAAGTAGGCCTTCCTGAAGGCGTTGCTTTGCTCTGAACCGACCCACACCCTGAAGATTCCCGGAGTCCGGCCCAATGGAGACTGAAAAGCTGGGGCTGTGACATTTTGCTGAAATCAGTACTGTGACCGTCAGCTTTACTGACCTGGATGCTTGCAGTGGACATTGGGTAGAGACTGAGGAGGCGATGTGGAGGAAAGAAGTGACCGCCAATTAAAATATCTGCACGGGGACGTTAGGAAAGAGAGACCAACACACTTTGCCCGCATGAAGACATTTTCTGCTATGGTCCTAAAGAAGTTTTTTATTTCTTTGAAATTTAGTTAAAAGCACACACACAGTAAAAATAAGATTCATGGATTATAATCTTACAAAATAATCCTGAACAGAGTGTCACACTGACATAGCCTTCTGGTTATGATTTTCAAACCAAGCACTTTTTCAATTTTCCAACATGGATTCAAAAACATGGGCTTATCCCTTTCACTTCCTGTTTCTTTGGGATTTTAAATCCCCATGTAGCGGTAGTGGGGATCTATTTTATATGCTTCTGTAATCTTTTTATGTTTGACTCATCAAAATTCAGCCTTGTTAGTTATTTGCCATGGAAGAAGTTTTTATCTATACGTCAGTGAGAGTCTTAAACCTTTGGTTCAAGAAGCATACCTTCTGTTTTTCCAGGGTAAATTAACTAGAGCAACCAACAGTCTAAGTTTGATTTGAAACTATAAAACATTCAGAAGTCTGATTTCTCTTGCTGGGCCAGTCTAAGTCCTGAAAGATCCTATTGTTTCCGTAAGGTTATCACATCCTTGTCCTTGCGTGGGCTGGGCCTCCACCCCGCTGATGCCGGGTTGGTCTAACTGTAACCTTTGCTGTTTTGTTTTTTTTTTTTTTTTCCAATCAGTTCCACACTTCGACTTCTCTGCGCTTGGCCCACACAGTGGTTTTTATTATAGGTATGACTTACTGGAAAGCCACCCTCAAATATGAAAAGGCCAGGTCTGGCTTCTGAGAACCCTTTCATCCCTCTGGTCTTGAAAGCGTTTTTCTGTCAGACTTCAGTAAGCAAGTTGGATTTGGAGTCCCCCGGGAAGGTTATGAAGCCGGATAAGAAGCGGAGAAGACAGAGTTCAATGTTATTTCTCAAGCCCCTCCTTAGGGAAGCAATAACATATTACTCCTTTTTGAATTCTAGTCTCGGGGAACCCTCGCTCAAAACTTAAATGACTTACTTCACAAGATATGAAATGTTCGCCACACTCCGAGTTGAATCGTTCCAAGTTACCAATTAATTTTCCTCTGAATTCAATGAGCAACAGAATGGTGTTTGTCCTTGACATGCAGGGCAGAAGCTAGCTTTGCCCTACGCAACATGGGGGGGGGGCAGACTAGGTACAAACTCTTGCTTTGCTTACTAGCAGAAAACTTGGGCGAGTTAATTAACCTTTTTGTCTCCTTTCTTTATTTGCAAAAAGGCGGACAAAAAACCCCACACCTGCCCGATGAGATTATCTGAAGGATGAAATCAGATACTAAAGCACTCACTCGAGTTAATTTTTAGACTCAGCAATCCAGCCTTATGAGGCAGAGGAACACTCCCAGTCAGGTAACAAAACGCATTCCTTCCCTTTAACTCTTCCTTGTAACCAGGGTGGGCATTGTCAGCTGGGGTATGATGTATTGTTGATCGCTACCTGCTAGAAATGTAACTGACTAGACAGATCTTTGTTAAAAAAAAAAAAAAAAAAAAAAAAGGCTCCGAGATCCGTGAAGCCGCTGGAGAAAAGGCGGCTAGGAAGTTACCCTTCAAAAATAAACCTGAGAGCAGCCTGCATTTCCCTCGGCTGCCTCTGGAAGAGGTGTAGATCTAAAGTGCGTCCATCATGAATAATGATCGCCTTAACTCTCCCGACTACTGCGCTCCCAGGCAGAAACACCACCGGCCGATGATGCCACGGGCGTCTCAGGGCAGCTCGGTGGGTGACCATGCACGCTTAGAACCCCGCGTGAGACCCGCAGCGAAGGCGAGGGGCCAGAACCCTTGGGCTTAGTCGGGTTTCAGAGGTCGGGTTGAGCTCCAGCGCTGCTAAGGGGGCCTGATGTTCCCCGGCATTTCCGAATAAGCTATCTTTGTTTACATTTTGAGCTTGGCTCAGCCCCAGAAAGCATTACTACCTTCTACCGGGAGAAGCATCTCGCCTTTGCAGAGGGTGCTGGGGCAGCAAAGTTCATTTTCCTGGGTAGGGGAAAAAAAAAAAAACCGATTCTCTTGCTCCTCGGGCGGGTAGTGACCCGAGTGTCTGATCACAGTGGGCAGTTTTCATGGGAGGTGGAGGTTTGGAGGGAAAAGGGGTGGAGGTTGGTGCGGGGCAACCCAGCGAAGTGCGGAAGCTGTATAGGGGATTCTTCTAGAAAGTAGGGTGGGAAAGGAGCTAGGGAGGGCGGGTGGAGGGACGGGATCTGTGTCAGAACGTGCGTGTGAGCGGATACAAAACCCAGGGAGGCGTGATCGGCGGCGGCGTGTGTGCAAGCCGGAGCGAGGGGCGCTGGCGGGGTGTGTGCTCCTGGTGAGTGACACGGAGGGGCGGGCGGCCGCCAGGCGGGGGCGGCTGCGCGGGCGGGAGTGTCCCTGAGTGGGGGCTGGCGGCGCGGAGTTGAGGCAGTGAAGGAATCCAGCGAGAGGGCCCCGCCGAGCGGCCCTGCCGCGGCTCTCGCTCCGGGGCTCGCCCTTCGCGCTGCAGGGGCCACCAGCGCCGCGCCCCGGCCCGGGACAGAGCACCCGAGGTAAGCCGGGGTCCCCAGGACGCGGGATGCGGCGGGGCCTGCGCGGCCGGGGTGGAGGTGGTCGGTCGGCCGTGCACTCCGCAGCCCGGACTCCCGGAGGCCGCCTCCCGGGGCGCTGGGTGTGGCCCGTGCACGGCGGACCGGACGCGGAGGTCGCCGTCCTTGCTTTTCCCGGGCGGGCAGGCGTGCGGCAGGCAGCTGAATGTGGGCTCGGCCGGCGCTGCTCCGCGCGGGCGCCCCCCTGCGCTCCAGCTCCGCGCTGCCGAGCTGCCCGGCCGGAACGGGGCCCGCAGGTCCCGGCACCCCGCACCCCACGGTGCCGGCGGGATCGGGTCCTCAGCGTCCGCGTGCACGCGGCGAGGGCGCGCGGGGCAGGCGGCGGGAGCGGGCGCCGGGGCCGCGGGACGAAACGTTGTCCTCGCACCGCCGCTGGGCGGATAAACCCGGGAGCCCGCAGGCAGACCCGACCGAGGGTCGTTTCCGAGGTGCGGAAACAACTTGACTTTTGCGTGTCTGGAATATCAGCCTAGCTTCTTGCTCAAGGCTGGGATGTCTGCGTTTATTGCGGACACTGGGGCTAAGGACCCAGCCTTTACCTGGACCGGTATGCAACGGAAGCCTCCCATCCTTTTCTTTCCTCCCCATCCTGGCGAGTGGAGGCTTCCAGTGCGCAGTGGTGTTTATGAACTTGATGAGATTTCAGCTCCCAGCAGTCCTGGTTTTAAGCAGGTGCCAAGGTTGTGGAGACCCGACACTTTCAATTAAAGATCCTTTCTGTACAGCGTTTTGCTTTGAGTGCTCTGCAGTCTCTCTGTAGCTTGAGGCTGGTGAGGACCCTTGAACTTCCAGCACAGAGCCTTGCTTCCCTTTCATAAACCATGATGGTATTATTTCACTTGCTTATTTAAGACACTCAAGTATCAGCCGCCCTTGCCACCCCGCAGATTTTAAGGGGATGGGGAGGGAGAAAAAAAAAAAAGAAACACGGAAATCTTAGACTCTGCAGAGAAAGAGTAAGGTCCTGTGGTCTTTATGTCGTCATTCTGTTTTGCTTTAGAGGAACGTTTCGTTGCTACTCAGACTCTGTTTTCCAGAGAGTACGCAGATGTGCAATATGGCAGGGAAAAGAAAGGACAGGAAGTCAGAAATAGAAAAGACTATTCAAGTAGTAAAACCAATTATTTTGAAAGAACTCTTTTTTAAAAAAAAAGTTGCTTTCTGGATAAAATATTTTATGAGCCTTATGAAATTGTGTTACTTAAGCAGAAAGCAATGTGCTGTGTGTGTGGATGGGGGACGATCTTATCAAAGTAACTGGAGTGCTGTAAAAAAAATCTGTATCTGGTGTTTGCTGTTTCTTTTTTATTATTATTATTTTAACCAAGAAAAAAATCAACTTTAAGAATGACTTTCTATTTGGACAAGGCAAATACTACTTCAGTCTCTAATTAGAGTTTTGAAATAAACTCAAGCTGGGTTAAACCCTTTTTGTGTGGAGCAACGGAACACAAAACATGTCAGATTTTGTGTGGCTTTGCGCGCGCGCACACACACACGACTTGCTCCAAAAAGATAATTTGCATAAAAATACAATCACTTGAATGCAGAGATTATTTAAGAGATTAAGGGGGAAATGCTGAATATCTGAGAGTGTTAATTGGCAAATTTTGTTCTTTCATCTCTGAAATAGTAAATCATTTCTCAGGAATCGGTTTAGTTAATGAGCTGGTTTAGGCAGGCAAAACGAGCAGGGTTTCTTTGGTGTTCATTTTGTTGTGGGGAGCACCCCACAGAAGTCTTCAGTTGCTTACACATATCAAGGGGCCATTGTACAAAGACGAATCTCCTGACCCCAGAAGGTACCTCACCATGTCAACAGTGAACAGAGAAACAAATACTTAAGCCATATCATGGTGGTCTGTGAAGTAACACTGCCAAGTAGGTGGCCTCCACATGGAAATGTCCCTTAAGACTTAGAAATTCCTCGGCTTTAGTCCTTTAAAAGAAAAAGGAAATCAGGCTGAGTGGTGATGGCGCACTCCTTTAATCCCAGCACTCGGGAGGCAGAGGCAGGCTGATCTCTGAGTTCGAGGCCAGCCTGGTCTACAGAGCGAGTTCCAGGACAGCCAGGACTGTTCCAGAGAAACCCAGTCTTGAAACCAGAAGTCAGTTTCTTAGTCTGCAGAGGATAGCGCCCTTGTTAACAGTGGGCTTTTGTTCGTGGTTGTTGTTTCAGAAGGGCAAAGGCAGTCCTGAGGACTTTTACACAGCTACAATCGACATCTTAAGACATAAGTCAGGAGAAGAAGCTTTAGCTCCAGTTTTGATGACTGGAAACGTAGAGATTGCTTAGGGCGCGATTCAGGCTGCTCCCGCCCCTTCTTACTATATCGCGAGAGTCCATCTTACGTGTGGGAGAGGTACTGCTCGGTCATAGCTCCTCAGTCCTGCGTCCCTGGTGACGTCTGTGGTGCCGTCACCATCCTTGACGATGACAATTCAATCTGCGGTGTTTCTACGGTGTGTGCACAGGAGAGTGGCTCCCGTAGCACGGCACAGGGTGTAAGGGCATACACCATGCAGTCAGACGTCAGCGATTGCTTGTCGATCTCTGAATGGTTGAACGCGATTCGCCTCATCAGTTGCTCCTACCGCTGCTGTGTGTCCTTCAAGTGGAATCGCTCATTAAAATGGGGTTTTCATTATACAGTTAAAGAAACGGTAAACACTGTAGGAGAAAAGCAAACCTCGCTTCCCCCTTTCCTCTTTTGAAGTCGGCTGTTATGAAGGTGTTATTTCCTTGATACATCAAAATGGCTAATTTGCAGTTATAAAGACGGATAGATAAAGAGGCCATATGTGTCGATTTTTCTGCTGAGGTTTGTTTGTTCGTAGTCGTCAGGGTTAGGGCTCCCTCAGTACCGCAGCGGGGGAAACAATCTGTGAAGGTGTGTGTCTATAGAACCTAGCATTTCCATGATACTGGATTATTATTGGATAGCTTCTACGTTCATTTTCATTTTCTAATAAAGACTTCTACAGTAGCCTCTAGCCTTCTAGCATAACAGATCTTTTGCTGTATTTGGGACGGATCCTTTCCGGTTTCTCTGCTTGCTTAAAAGATGTTTTATGATGGTTGTCCTATCCTCAGGCTAGAGACCTGATGACCTTTCCTTACAGCTGCTACTGAACTTGTACCTTAGGGAATAAAAGTTCCTTCTGTGTTTTTTTTTTTTTTCTTTTAATACTTTGTGGTTTCTCCGGATCACCTGAGCTAAGATTGCTTCCATCTGTTTTTCTAACTAGGGAACGGCATCAGATAGTGTTAACTTTTTCTGGTGACAATTTCTCCCAGAGACTGCCCTAGATGGCCTTATCTTTCTTCCGTCTCCCTTGGAGTCAGGGATTTTTTCAGCCCTCCCCACCTTCACCTCTTTGCCGTTCCCCATCCCGTCTGCCACACCAGCATCTTGCAAACACGCATCTCCTGAGAGCGCCTCTCCAAGCATTTCCCACAGAAAGCCTGGCACCTGTGAGCTCAGGCTTCCTCCATCAGGAGCCACTGCCAATCTCAATGCAGCGTGGTCCCCAGATGAGGATGGTCTGGCTTAAGATTTTGCAGCCTTATGTGGTGAAAATGTGGGGTGCGTTCAGCAGAAACCATACTTTGAATTTTCGTCCTTGCCTAAGGGTAGGGATGGACAATGTGATATTCTCTTACGATGCTGAGTCGTGGCCATGAGCTACAGTTCACTATGACGTCAGGAGGAGAAACAACCGATGCTCTAACAGGTGTCTAACCTGCGACCAGTAGACCACGTGTGGTACTGTAGAGCCACGAATGGGGGCCAACACAGAATTGTAACTTCCTTAAAACATTATGAGATTTCTTGGTTTGCAATATTTTTTCTTGTAACTTGCTTGCAGGGTTCTGTAGCATGAACACTGTAGGTGGCCGCATTCTCTTGCAAAGTCAAAAGATCATCACCTCTTCTTATGTTGCTAGTGGTTTTAGATGTTGGTACCCAATATGTTGCGTAAATTAAACACTTGATTATAAAATAGTGCCCCTGTCAGATGCTCTTTGTCCACCAATGAGCTAATAGCAGTGTCCTGTGTGTGTTTAAGGTGTAATAGGGTGGGCTCTGATGTTCAGCAGGTTAGGGGATACAGTTTTAGCTCTCTGTGGGTTGACTGGGAACCAAAGTAAGCCAAGGAAGACCTAGAGTTCAGACACTTTCCAGTCTTCCTGCTCTTGGTTGGCATCAGGTCAACCTCCCATCATGGTTTTCATGTGTTTTATACTCTTGTCCAAATTTAACCAAACGGTTTGATTTCCTGCTTCTTCCAAACATGACCTCTTTCCTTTGCTTGGCTCCTTCTGCCATGCATTTTCATTTCATCCCCTTTCTCCGTGCCCTGCTCTTTCTAACGCATTGTCTGCTTTTCTCCGACCCAACCCAACCCATCTTCAAAGCCAAACCCTGGTCATGCTGCCTCTGTTGATCGCTACTTTTGCCCCTCTGTCTGCATCCTCCTTCAGTTTAGACCCTTGCTTAGATTTCTCCTACACTGTTGCTTCTTGCTTTCCCAGGGGCTTTGTGAGCTTCTTGAAGGCATCAATATACCTTCAGTGTTCAACAGCTGCAAACCGGTAGTCCTATCTAGTGTCTGATAAATGCACCCGCAGAAATACTAAGCTAGAAGGGTCCATTCTTCAAGGATGGGCTTTGAGAGCATCTCAGCCTTGCTCGCTGGTTTATGTTGAGGGTCTGACTCGCAGCCTGGCTTTTGGTCATGACCTCAATAAACGTGTGTTAACACAGAAATTGGTGTTGATGTTGGATGAAAGGGACAGATGTTGGACAGAGGCATCTGTCAGGGAGCCTTTCTCAGCGTTCTTGGGTGGCTCTAATCAGTCTCTCCCTTCATCAGCTGTGGGGATTCTGAGGCGGGGGCATTCTCCCGAGTTGAGATAACGACCAACCGAGTCTGGTGGTTGTGACTTGGAATTGAGGAGGCTGCAGTTATTTTAAGATGGAATGATGAGTCTCAGAGTGAGCAAGAATGAAAAGCATCAGGCTCGATGTCAGTATTTTATATGTAAAATAATCAGGCTGAAGTTATCACTTAGGTAAAGGGTCTGATAATTGACGTTAAGACTCCAGACTCTATGGCAAGGGATGTCCAGCCTTTTCATTTAAAAGCAACTCTGTAAACTGGGGGGAAAAATCATCTGGGGGTTCACAGAGAGTGAAAGCCGAGGCAGGGAAGAGCTTTCCCCATCTGCTAAAGCGGTGGTTCTCAGCCTCCTGATGCTGCAACCCTTTAAATCCGGTTCTCATGTTGTAGCGACCTCCACAATGCGTTTATTTTTGCTGCAGCTCCATAACTGTGACTTTGGTTTTGTGACGAATCATAATGTAAATATCTGTGTTTTCCTATGGTTTGAGGTGACCCTTGTGCAAAGGCCATTTGTGGAGAGGGTTGTGACCCACAGGTCAAAAATGTGTATAGTGTGGGAGGCCAGCTCCTTACCCTTGTTTTTGAGACTTATTTCATAGAAAGCATCGTTTCTCTGAAGAGGTTGCTCGCTCTAGCGGGAGATTGAGTCTACGGGAGCTCGGAAGGGGAACATTTACTTCTGCTGGCGGGGACTGATTATTAAAGTAATTTGTTACGATTTCAGTCACAGTGTTGGGAGCGTAATGGGGAGGGAAAGTGTTCACGTGGAATGGAAGCTTGGTTTCCAGGATTTTTTTTTTTTTAAAAAAAAAGTCTTTTCACACCAGAGTTCACACCAGAGTTTTCACACGCCATGTTCAATCATGGCGCCTACAGCGTATCTAGATGTGTCCTGTGATCGTTCATGTGTGAGGCCCAAGTGCTGAACTAACCGTGAGATAAAGCACAGGATAAACCCTCTGAGCTGTATGACCCAGTGTGGGCCTGGTTTTGTTCGCCCAACTCACATAGAATGCTCAGAAGGGCCCCCTGCAGGATGAATGTCACCAAAGCTTCCACATGCCCAGGAGTACTAAGTACAGAGAGTCCTTCATACTGTTGTCCCAAGCAACCAGTATGGGACACTATCCAGGTCTGCTGGAACTCTGGGAATGTGTGGACATTAATACGGAGCCCTCAACCAACTATACAGCTACCCTCATGGACCCTAGAGCCAGGAGCCCTGGGTACCAATCTCACACTTGAGATTGTAGGGGGAGTTCTATGTTATGGATTCCATTCTATGAGGTGGTAAAACATCCATCACTGGAAACATGTGCAAATAGACATTTTAAGGAAATGCCTTCCTTAGTTATACATGTCACGCCCCTTTATCCTCAGATATGCTGGAAGCATGTATGAACCCCATTTTACTGAGAAACAAAACGGAAGTCTAGAAAATTTGATAGTTACTTTATAACTTACGCATTAAAGCCAGGCCTTGTGAACGTAGGAACCAAATATGCCTTGTGATGGAGAAAGGTCACAAAGACATACATCCTGGTTGAAAACGTGAGGTCCCTTGCCATCCCTGAGGTTGGCTGTGTAGGGAGAAAGAACTCTCCATGGCCGGGCACTCACTCATCGTCAGAGGCACCCAGTACCCAGAGATCCAGAACCAGCTGAATAACTTATCACAGCTATGACGGACAAGTCCACTCGTTCCGGCCTTGCCATGGACGGGCAAGGTGGTGTTTGTATGCCCCTTCTAAGCTGCTGAAGCTTGGGGAAGGTCCAGGACTTGACTGGCTGAAAGGTCGCTCTGACCCCCATCTCCTGCTTCTTCTCACATCCCCCTGGGAGCGCGGCCGGAAGACTGCTGGCCACAGTGAACACCCTGTAACTATGGTTCCGTGTGGGACACTACTGCCCACAGTGTCTATGGGGGTGTCTACGGGTGTGTGAAGGATTTACAGTGTCTTAAACCCACAGCATCAGCGTGCCACAGAAGAAAACAAAACACCAGTGAATTCTTCCTGTCTTCCATCTGTTTTATGTATGATATATATCATATATATAAATCTGCTACGACCCCTGTCCTCCCCTCAAGCCTCATTTCCCCTGGGGTGCGACCCCTCTCCTCCCCTCAAGGCTCAGCACACTTGGGGTGCGGCCTCTGCTTACGTTTTGCATTTGGGCTGCAGTGGCTCATGTGTTTTGCTTCTGCCTGCCCTCTGTGTGCCAGCCTGTGTGTCCAGTCGGAGGTACCTTTTCTAATGTTATTTCAGGTGCTGTCCACTGCCCCTTCTAAGTGAGTCTACAGCGGGACCCAGCTCTAAACCGGCGTGGGCCTCTGTGCTCTTGGCCTTAATTAGCGAAACCACTTCAGCAAATGTAAGAAACCTCTCTTCCCTAACGCCTATGTTTTCACGACCACTAAGCCCTGGTGGAAGCCAGGTGGTCATCTTTTCAAACTGGCCAGAGTCTGCCCTCCCCCCTCTCCACGGTGACCTTCGTGGCTGCATTGGGTCAGGCCCTCAGTCTTTCTCTTGAGGTTTATTCGAGTCTCTCTGCCTTCTGTCTGGCTCAATTCCAATCTCTTCCTCACAACACGGCTTCTGTAAAAGGCCCATTGAATCGCAAGTCTTCACTTAAAATCCCCCAGCACAGCGGCTGTAGCCCAGGATCAAGTCTAAACTCCCTAGCAGGGCACCAAAGGGCCTTGGTGGGTCAGGCCTTCCTTTCAGGTGTGCATCCTTCCGCCTGTAATGATCCCAGGCCCTGCTGTCTGCTTCCATCCGCAGCGTCCTCGCTGAAGGAAATGCGGTGTTATTAGAAATGACTCACGGGAGGGATGGGGACAGGAGAAAGATGACAGAGCCATGGGTCTGGTACCATCACACCATGACTGCCTGTGGCCAGTGAGCACTTGAGATGTGGTTAGTTCCAAGTCTGATGGGCTTGGTATGTAGCAGAAGACTTTATGGGACAGTGGGGTGGTTTTAAGATAGCTCATTAACATCAGTGTGTGTGCCTGTGTTCACACAGGTGTGAAAGTGGGGTCTAGAAGTTGACCTTGGATAGCTTTCTCAAATATTCTCCCTGGTTTTTGAGGCAGGATCTCTCGTTGAACCTACAGCATGCTGGCCGGGCTGCCGTGGGTGGGTGACCCTTCAGTCTCTGTGTCCCCAACTCTGGGGTTACATTTCTGTGCGTGACTTTTCCACAGGGATGTGGGGGGTTGGTTTCAGTGTCTCACGCTTGTGCAGCAAGCACTTAACTGAATGAGCCATCTCCTGAACCCCTCATTAGCATAATTTTGGTTTGCATATCACCAGCTAAATAAAATAGATTATTAAAACTAGCTCCACATTGTTTTAGCCTAGCTGCTAGAAAATTTGAAATTGCCTGTGTGGGTTGCATTGTAATTTTACTGTAAGACAGCCTCACTACGGAACAGCTCTGTCTTCCTAGGAAGTGTGCCGGGTATAAGCGAAACCCGTGAGCCTTTGGGCTGATTTAGTCAGCTCTGTAGTACAGAGAAGCCACAGTTGCTTGGTTTCTCAGTCCAGAGGTATAAAGTGCTTTTGATGAGATTCAGAATCCGAGACGGATTCTGCGCACCAGGGCCAGAGTCTCACACACAGCGTGCACAGCATGGAAGCACAGCGCATCTCGCCCCTAGGCCTTCCCACTTGCTGCAAGAGGAGCAGCAGCCTTGTGGTGTCTGGTGGTGTGGGGGGCGGGGGGGCAGCTTGAAATAGACACTAAAGGAACTTGAAAGCACACTCCGAGAAGCCCCCCCCCCCCCC
>NW_026067986.1:1555940-1618795 GCF_014885135.2 Alexandromys fortis | reverse complement strand
CCCCGAGAAGCCCCCCCCCCCCCGGCTTGAGGTACCAGGAGAGATGCCCGGGGCCAGGTCTGTGCCACCTATTATCCGCAGTCAGTACTTCTTGATGAATTAAGTCATAGCTTTCCCGCTCTTTAGCTCTTAAGATGCCAAGCTAGTTCCCGAATCAAGGGGTTTCGAGTCGACAGTGTGCATCCAGCCAGACTGTGCCCAGAGCTGCTAAGAACTTTGCAGACTCCTGCCAGGCACTCTGGGAAGCCTTCTGTGCATCAGTTAGCCACAAAGACATTGGGAGAAGGTTATGAGGGTTATCGGGAAGACCCAGCAGACACTGCTGTGTTCCAAGAGATGCACCAAGCTTCATGCCTTCACATTGCAAGCATGATGGGAATCCCTGCCAGGTTGGTGCAAGAGGAAGGAACGTCCTCCAGGAGGACACGATGGGAGAAACCAAGGTGATCAAGAG
Source organism: Alexandromys fortis (assembly GCF_014885135.2). NCBI lineage: Eukaryota > Metazoa > Chordata > Mammalia > Rodentia > Cricetidae > Alexandromys > Alexandromys fortis. Next base: position 1,618,341 of record NW_026067986.1, on the reverse strand, counting down.
AAAATTTTCCAAGAACTGATTCCTGGGAGAGTCTGAGATAGGCAGTGTGACTAGGGGGTCCCTGGAGAGGGGATTTGCTGCTGTGTTTTGTTGTACCCTACAGGTCTAAAAAGAACCCCTTCCTGTCTTGATTTCTCTGTGAACATCTGTTTTGATTTGCTTTACGTGGTGAAAATCTGTCTAAGATCTCGTTAAGAAGGCACGTTCCTGTGCTAAGAATAAAACTTTGAAAGTCACACATCTCTGGAAAAGGAGCAGAGAGGAGTTGCAGGCACCCCAGTGAGGCTATTTCTTGCATGTTTGTATGCCCTGGGACCAGCGTGGGACTTCCATAGAGGGAATGCACGCAGGCATCCGTACTTTAGTGAGCCGCCATCAGTGGATGGTGCATTTGGTCAGGAAATCCTGACTCAGCCTTGTTCTTGAGTGGTCAAGTTTTCGCTCTGCATGCCAAGTTCTGCTTTGCCTCTCATGTGTGCAAGTCCTGCTTTGAGTTTTTATGAGAGAATCCCGGGGTCGTCTGGACTGGACCTTGGGACAGCAGTGTTGTCTGTGAGCTGCAGATTCCCGAGCTGAGTCTCAGCTGCTTCTCCAGGTCCTTCCGGTACCGACATCTCCATATCATGGTCAAAACATTTAATGCATGATTTGTAGAATACAATATCTTCCTTGCTTGCTGGCTGCAATAGTTCATTGTCTTTTTTTTTTTTTTCTGGTTGTAGTTATAACAAAATTAAGGAGGCATACTGAAGGTCTATGCAGCTCGCAGCTTGGGAAGCTACAAGTTCAAACAACACAACCCTGGCTTTGGCGGGGGTCCAGGAAAAGGTGGCTTAAGTACCTGTGGGTATGAGGAAGGGAATATATCTTAAAACAGGAAGCCAGAGGAGACAAAAGCCCTGTAACCCCTTCCAAGGCTACATTCCTAGTGACTCAGGACCTCCCAAGAGGCCTCAGTTCCCAATGCTGCCACACTCAGGACCAAACTCCCAACACATGAACCTTTGGGAGACAAAAATACTTTGACACGGTATACCTGTTGACTCTTTCCTCGCTCCAGATGCCCGACAAGAGATGATCTTACAGTGGTCCCTCCGCAGATGTCTAGGTAGTTTTTACCGTATGTACGTCCAACTGAAAAGCAAAGGGGAGGTTGAGGATAGCATTCATTTCTCACAGATGACACATTTCTCTGTTTGTCTCCAGACAGAAGGCTTGGCAGAGAAGAGAGGTGGCTGCCTTTATCATGTGACTTCAGAATCTACACTCCTAAAAGGGCATTTCAAATTTCAATAGTCTCTTTTTGTTAACACACGAAGAATCCATGTTATGAAACCCTATCCTCCTTCCTAAAGCCTGTGTGTTTTAAAGGCAAAAGAAGCCCCAGGCGGGCATTTGGAAGTCCCGGTTTGTTGCCTGACATGGGCTGGCTGTATGAGTTAGACTAAAGTGTTTAATCTTCCTGAATTTAGGTTCTGTCGTGTGAGAAGCAAAATTAGCCATGTCTACCGCTGTGTTATGATTTGGTTATGACTAAACAAGACAATATAAAGTTCCTCAAACTCACACCATGGAAGTGGTGACTTAAGCTTACTAGACACACACTCCTTGGCCGGAACAATTTCTCAGCCTTTCTCTGAGGCTGATAAAAAAAAAAAAAAGAATAAAAATCCATACCAAGTAGTTCAATTTCTGCCCCTTCAGCAGTGAAACAAAGGACCAGAAGGAAGCTGCCTTCCTATTTTCATGATGTCCGATCCCGTATAATAGTTTGCATTTGTGAAAATTCTCCTCTGGAATTGTGGGTGCAGCAGGAAGCCATGGGGAGGGGAGGCTTGTTTACATCCTCTGCCAGGATAGCGTGACAGTGAGTAAGCCGATCAGGCTTTAGAGTCCGGAATCGTCAGGTGCACTGCCATCAAAATAAACTCGTGGTTTGGTTTTTCTTTTCTTTGCTGATAAATTACAAACAAAGGAAGTCACAGAAATACCCTGAAAAGGAAGCTTCCTGTCCAAATTAGATACCAGAGAGGGCTCTTTAGACTCATTTGGTGGGAGCCACTCTTTGCTTAACTGTGGGTGTTGGGGAAGTTCTTTTGTTGCGGGCTTTGTTGCGCGCAGAGAGAGAAAAGCTTTAGAACATCAAAGAAAACGGGATTTTGATTAGAGGCAGTGTTGCTCCCTTAAGGGCTGACTTCTGCACACTCTGCTGGTTGCTTGCACCTGACCAAGGGAGCCTTCTTAATTTAAGTTAATAATTCTTAACTTAAATTATTCTGGAAACTAGAGGAAGGCTGAGCAGATGCCGTGTGTAACAGGCAGCTGTGAGTATGGCCGGCCTTGTACTCGTAAAAGGGAAACTGGGAGGTGTTACACCGACCACTGTCCAGTTCCAGGACTTCGTCCTTCTGTATCTCTGATGAGATCTGAGTGGAGACTTGTTGCAGGAGGCCACTTGTCAGTTCCTGGCCTCCTGGCTAGCTTAGCCCTGAAATAATCACACAGAAACTGTATTCATTAAATCACTGTTTGGCCCACTAGCTCTAGCTTCTTATTGGCTAACTCTTACATATTAATTTAACCCATTTCTATTAATCTGTGTATTGCCGCGGGGCTGTGGCTTACTGGTTAAAGTTCCCAGCGTCTGTCTCTGGCAGCTCCATGGCTTCTCCTAACTCTGCCCTCTTTCTCCCAGCACACAGCCTTGCTTTCCTGCCTAGTTCTGTTCTTCCCTGCCATAGGCTCAAAGGATTTCTTTATTCATTAACCAATAAAAGCAACATACAGACAGAAGGACCTCCCACACCAGGGACTGGATACAGTAACATGTATCTATCCTCTGTAGTTGCATTTTTTTCTTACTCTTTACCACTTTGGGGGGGAGCTGACACCCAGTTCCCCAATAAATATATGGGGGCTTGCTTATTCTTTCTTATGCATACCCGGCCTTAGCTTGGTTTTTCTAGCCAGGTTTTCTTAACTTAAATTATCCTACCTTTTGCCTCTGAGCTTTTCCATTTTTCTATTTCTGAATATCTTTTCTTTCCTTCTCATTTCATATCTGGCTGGGTTGCTCCCCCTCCCCAGCATCCTCCTCTTCTTCTCCTTTCCCCCTTTCTCTTTCTTTTATTTTTTTCCTTCTGTTTATTCTCCCTGCCTACCAGCCCTGCCTGTCCTTTCTCTTGCCTAGCTATTGGCCTTTTAGATTTTTATTAAACCAATCAGGTGTTTTAGGCAGGCAAAGCAACACAGCTTCACAGAGTTAAACAAACGCAACATAGAAGAATGTAACACATCTTTGCATCATTAAACAAATATCCTGCAGGCATGACAGAATGCGATACATCTTTAACTAATATTCCACAATAGGCTTCCACACTCCTGATACAGCTGGTTGCTCTGCTATCACGCCAGAACCTTTTATAGACAAGGGTCTCACTCTGTATCCATGGCTCCATGGCTGGCCTGAAACTTGCTAGGAAGACCAGAGTAGCCTTGAATTTACAGAGATCAGCCTGCCTCTGCCTCCTTGCTGGGACTAAAGTCATGCACCACCTGGCTGCAACCTTTTAAAAACATATTATTTAATGCTCGTCTGTGGCATTGAATATCTTGTGAACTGCTTCAGATGTGGTGGGTGACATCAACTCAGCTTTCCACGGTAACACTGATTCATAATTTCCAGACACTGATCGAGTTTGACCTTCTGGACTCTCCTGGATTGCATTTCAAGCTGTTTATTTTGTTTGTTTTGTTTTTGTTTTCTCATTGATCAAGGCGAGGCATACTTAGTTAATGCTGACATAAAATGTACTTGTAGCTCCCACAGGTAAGTTTCTATGAAGAAATTGGAAGGAGATGGATACTGTGGCCCAGTGTCCCCCCAAATGCAGGAATCCCTTCCACAGTGGTTCCCCACCTATTTCAACCCATCCAGGAAGTGGGACTTCGCACACTCATGATGCCACGGAACACTTACGACAGCAGTTTGCACTGTTCCTGGTTCTGAAGCATGTCGAGTGTCGGGCCCTGTGTCACTGTGAGCACACTGATATTCACTAGTGCGCACAAAGGAGAGAAAGCATCTCTGAAAGCCCCTCCTCTGCACAGCGCATGGCAGCCTTCCCCCTGCACCTTCCTGTCAGGCTCTGTCATGTCGCCGAAGAGAGTAGCGTTTCTGCAGAGCTCTCGTGTTTGCTGCTTAGACCCTTCTCCTTCCAGGGTGACACGGTCCCAGTTGTCACCTGGTCCTTCTCATCCCGCTAAGTCTCCTCCACCACGCTGTCCGTTTCTCCTAGGAGGAGACCTCTCCAGTTCATCACTCTCAGTCCGAGACTCTGAGGAGCAGAAAATACAGAACTACTTGACTCCCTCGACCACGGGCGATCTTTATTAATCCAGCCGGGTATGATGATGCCTCGTTTATAAGCCGAGGCCAGTGTTTCCTAGTTCATATTCAAAGGCGAATAAACCTTCCAGGTCCTTTTCTTAACATTGCTGGGGTCCCTCCTCTGCTCAAGCATCCGATTCTACATTCAGAGGATTTATTCAGAGGAGCCCATATCTATCTTAGTTTTTGTTTGTTGTATGGTTTTTTTATTTTTGTCAAGCTACTTTTTCCCCTCCTTGTCCAGACTGGTTTGAAATCCAGTTCGGAATTTAGTTTTTTGTAGTGATACTTTCATTAACTTAGCAAGCACGTGCTTGAGTTTGTGGTTTGGTTTGCACTGGGCTTTTTGCAGTTCTGGGGATGGAACCAGGGCTTCTCATGGACGGGGTGTCCACCCTGTCCGTGAGTCAGCCCCCAGCCCACTCTAGACAGCTGAGTCTCCTGTCTCTTTATTTTTCTTTTCCTTTCTTCTCTTTTTTTCTGAGACAAAGTTTCTCTGTAGCTTTGGAGGCTGTCCTGGAACTAGCTCTTGTAGAGCAGGCTGGCCTTGAACTCACAGAGATCTACTTGCCTCTGCCTCCCGAGTGCTGGGATTAAAGGTGAGCACCACCACGACCCAGCTGAGTCTCTTTATTTCTACAGGAGACTTCAGCATGAGAATTTTGTTAAATTTTTAAACTAAAAACTAATGTGATGGCCTTCACCTTCCCTTTATTGTTGCAGAGGGTGTGGTGGGGCATAGTTTCAGCCCAATACACTAACTCTTGGTCTGTTTATTACGCAGCATAGAAACCCCTTTGTGGATGAAGCGAGATTAACTTAGAATGAGTTTTAGTTTCCCTGACTTTTTTTCTTGTGAAAAAGTTCCTGAGTTTATCACATTATTCAGCTCCTCCGTGTAGAGTCATGTTCATAAACCGTGGAAGTGACAGGAAGTCACTTCTCAGTTGTCACTCCAGCATGCGGTTCCATCCACACCTCCTAGGAGAGAGAGTGCCAGGCAGAGGCGTGTCCAGACAGTGAGCAGGCACCTACAGACATGCAGACATGCAGACACGCTCCATGACAAAAGCGTGAATACAGCTGTGTTGGTGCACACTGTCAATTATGAATGTGTTTTCTCCAAGCAGAATAGTCTGTTTTATTTACGAAGTTTTGGGGGTGGTTTTTTTTTTTTTGTTGTTGTTATTGTTGTTGCTTTTGCAAGAATACTACTTGGACTTTTTAGATTCACATAAAATATCTTTCCAATACCACAAAGTGCTTTTGTTACTATTTTGTAGCGTTTATGCACAAAATACTTTTTTTTTATACTTTCTTCTTTTGCTTTGAACTAAGTGTAAAAAGTAAAAGGTCACTTAGTCATAAGAAACTCAAACCCATATAGTTAAAGCATGAATTGCTGCCCCGTTAATAGAGCAGTGTTTGTGTTATGGTCAATATTTTTTGAAGTATTCTCACACATTTTATCTTTGGGAAAAAATGTGGAAGTATATATATTCATTAACTTTAGACTACACAGAAGTGGACATCGCTAAAGTTTTACCCCCTGGAGGTTGTCACTACTGACTTTTGATGTGTGCTCCTCCCAGGTACACATTTTGGGGTGCATGGGGTGCGTGCGTTCTAAACAAGCCCCACGGTGGACAGAGAAAGCTAGTGCTGAAGAACCAGGGTACAACAGTGGTTAACGGTACTTTGGATACTTAGGGTGTAACTCGGGGGTCACTGGGCTCAATCCTTAGTAACCCCACCTCTCAAGGGTTTTTCAGTTCAAACACAGGAGATTCTAGTTCTCACCCTACCGACTGTTATTGTCTAGTGACTGTGATTCCCAAACTCTCTAAATCTCCACTTACTCTTCTATGAAATGGGCTGGTTATTGTGCGTATTTATGGCTAGAATTAGGAAGAGTGGCGTTTGGATCGTAGCCTGTGCTGTGCACAGTTGAGCTATTGTTATTAGGTGAGTTCTTTCCCTTGCTTTGTTCTCCTAAATTCTAGGGTCAGAATGTAGGAGAATAAATTTCCCTGTCAGAAAACATTTGAAAAACACTGAGAGTGACCGCGTAAATTTCAATATATGAATATACCTGGGTGTTATCCTTTCTTTATAGTTAGCTCGTTTCTAACTCTTCGCCATCCCCAAAAACACCACGGCTAATATCCTATCTATTATTTTATGTGCATAGACAACAGATCCAAAGATTTATTTTTCCATAAAAACCAATGGTGTTTTTATGGCAAGATAAAAGATTTAAGAATTCTTTAATGTGTACTAACGTGACAGATTATAGGCTACGTGTTCTTTATGACGGAGTTTTCCGTACACCGTGACGCAGCCCCTTTGAGATAGGGCTGTCACCCCCCATTTTCAGAGGAGGACGTTCTGAGGGCGGAGAAGTTGCTCACCCAAGGTCACCGATAGTGGAGGTGGAGGTCAAGGCAGCCTTCTGGCACGCGCTTTCGCCTGTCACTCTGAGGCTGCAGAATGAACAGTCACTATTGTGCTTTCTATAAAAACGTCACTGGGTGCCACGTAAAAGGTAGGACTCTTGGCTGGAACACTCAGCTGGCTCTGGAGAGTTCCTCTTCTGTATGGATGTTCTTCTGTGTCTTGGAATCGAGCCTCGTTAAAGTAAGGCGCTAAGTCCAGGGAAAGCAGCGTCGGTGTGATTGTTTGAGGGAAGCAGAGCCCACGGGGAAGACCTCCGTTTAGTCAGGACGATAAGCCCTTCTTTGTTTCAGTTGTAGGGACTGGGCCAGCACCACTTATCTCCCCAGGAACCGGAGTGGCTCACAGAAATCAGCTTAGGAATTTAAGCCGCGCCAAGACTCAAAATGATACCGTTCAAAAGAAAGCGTACATTTCTCCACTTGCCGGTTTGGTATTGAAATAAAAAAGTCTTTAGCCTTAGCCACAAGACGGGGCACCCAGAAGGAGAAGCAGTAACCACTGTGGGCAGCGGTCCCATATACAGGGAGACCTTGATGGATAATCAGAGCACCCCTCCCCCAGACCAAAGATGCAGTTGGTGAGCTGGCAGGTTGTCTTTAAAAAGTCGGCTTTTGGAACATTTATCTTGGCAGTGCTCAGGTATGACTCATGGAATGCAGGGTGGCAGCCAATCTTGTAGGAAAAGTGTATAATTAATATGATGAAGACAGGGGTGTTGCTAGTCAGTACCTCACCCCGCTCCTCACAACAAAGGGGCCATTGAAGCCACCTGTCATGGGCGATCCTGGTTTGTCATTCCGTAGATTCCAATGCCTTGTAAAACAAACGATGAAGAAAGAAACCCTGGGCGCAAGGCTTCCACAGAGGAGCGGCAAGGCTTTGCTGCAGGGTTTATAGCCAGTTACTGTCGAGTAGGGGCAGCTGGCTTTGGGCTTTGGAGTCTCCAGCCCTTGCATCTCTTGAGCTCGCCTGGTTTTTGTCTTCGGAAAATTATCCGGCTTCCTCTGGTCACTTTCAGTTCTTGAAGCATTGTCTCCAGAGTCCCCAGGGGTCAGGAAAGTTTCTGATCTTGGCAGAACGTCTCCACCAGCTGGAGCTGCTGCTGATTGTGACGCCCCTACACCGGCCATGGTGGTGTTGTAGGTGGGAAGGGCCCCACCAGCTACTCTTAAGTTCTTTTCTAAAGACTGGGCCTGTCTATTAGTCTACTGGACAGGGTCCTGTCCTCGCATGTGACCCACCCAGGCCCTTGACTCTCCAGCAGAGATAACAGGGATGAAAGTCATAGATTGTTTGGAAGATCAAATATATGGGACAAACCATCTGGCTAACTCTTGAGTTCTTTTCTGCTTTGTTTCCTTGGTTATTAGGTAATGGTCATAGGTCATCCCCCTAAAGGAGAAGCCAGTTTAAAATATCTTCAGATGAACAGTGGATATATTCATACAGATGTATGCAACAGGTCCCTTTCCTAGGCCTGATCCCGCAGAACCTTCTAACTCTTTGCTCCCTTCTTTGTTGATAATGGCTCAGGCCTTTACTCAGCTCCAAAAACTCCCAATCGCCTAGCTTAGAATCTCTCAAAACCCGAATGCCCATTCCTGAGGCAAGTTTTTCTGAGGAATAAGGGGGCCCAGTGACCTGAAAGGGTAGTTTTGGGAACACATTAAAGCCCTTCATAAAAGTGGGCATTTAAACTGGTGTGTTGACACACGCCCACAATTCCAGGACTCGGGAGGCAGAGGGAACAAGATCACTCATGCATTTGAGGCTGGTCAGGGCTACCTAGGAAGTACCAGGGCATCCAGGACTATCTAGGAAGTTCCAGGACATTCGGGGGTCATAGGAAGTTGCAGGATACCCAGAGGTCATAGGAAGTTCCAGGACAGCGAGGCTGTAATAGTCAAGGCTCCACCTCCAATTTAAAATGTAGACATTGGGTCAAATAGGCTATCCTGAAGCACAGGCAAAGTTGACATTTTTGCTCTCCGTTTTAGCTTTGCATAAAAAGACTCAATGGAAACAACCAAAAAACTGTAGAAAATATTCTGGTAAGATAGCCTTGTGGAAAACTGTAAGAGACTTTGGTTGTTGAGATAATCTTGCTGCTGGAGCGTGGCAAAGAGACTGAGAAGGAAGGAACTTCTCACCAGGAACACCAGGAAAGACGGGCCTGTGTGGAGCTGTCTTGCTCCTTCCCCTCTTCCCACTTCCCCACTTCCCTCTCTTCCTGCCTTCCAGATTGTCAGGGCTAGGAGGATGGGATTTGCTCATTGGCCACTCTTGATAGAGTGGGCTCCGTGGGAGGATGCTTATGAAGATGTCTGAGGGTAATTAACAATTGAAATGCATCTGAGGCGGCCCTCAGGAGTGAGGGCCACGTGCTAGATATCTTAAATGAACCTCTTCGACCCAGGTTAACTGAGCCAAGGCCCACTGGGCCCAGGATTTCCTGAGCATGCTCGGTGGTGCCCAAACCTGCATGCTGTCCTCATTTGGAATCAGTCTGTGGGTTTCATTTTTCTTTCCACACTGGAAACTCTCATGAAACTCCCTCGCGCTTCGGTGCCAAAGCTTCACCCCATTCATTTCTTTAGCAGCCATTTCCCGGGAGTCTGCACTGCACTAGGCTCGGCGAAAGTACCGCGAGAAAGCAGACGAAAGAAGCACGATTACTCCTGCAGACCAAGGATGTCGCGAAAGGGGGCGGGTCAACGTTGAGCCTTCTTTTGCCGTGCTGAATTTTCCTACAGTAATGTGGGCTATTGCCAGTATTCATGAATGTAGCTAATCCAGTTATGACGGAAATCCTTTTTCTTTCTGACCACGACCCAGGAAGCATCCACAGTCCACAATCCCGATGCAGCCGAAGACTTTGGGAAGCCCTTGGGGCGGGGCGGGGCGACAAGATGGGATTTGACCTGTGTATCTGGCTCTTTACGGTTTTGAGAGTTTTCATTTCTACGTGTCAGCAAATACCTGGCCGGATATTAAAGCCGGTTAAAACAGTTCTTCTTGCTGTAATCAACACCAGCACACATCCAAGGGGTGGCATAGCCCAACCACCTTATTTTGTTGAGTATATATATTTTCTCACAAACCTGGCTGACCGACCTGTCTTCTCATGGCTAGGATGCTAATAGCCACACGTTGTAAAAACATTGGCAACAAACTATATCCTTGTTTCTTAACTCCCATTTATGCCGTCTTCTGATTCATTTGGTTCACGATAATTGTAAGGAAAATAACAAAGTAAAGGCTTGGTTTACAGTAGCCGTGGTTTCTTTCTCTGCCCTTCCCCAACTCCTATCCCCAGTCTGAGGACTTCAGTGTTCTTCTTGGTTTAACTTTTAAAACTGAATTCTCTCAGAATTCCATACATCTTTATAATGTACCATTACTTTCTCTCTCCCCCCCCAGCATGTCTTGCTAATGAACTCCTTCCCACGTCTGTCTGTGTGTGATTGGGCGTGCCCCCACTGAATTTAATTAAGGTTGCTTGTGGGTTTGGGGGTTTTTGTTTTCGCTTCAGCAAGGGTGACTAACCAAAGTTGGCACAACTAAGGAACAGGGCCCCCAGTTTCCAGCAACCATTAACTGCCTATATCTCCTTAAGAAAGAGTAGGGTCTAATGAGCTGCCCCCCCCATCCATGGTGAATGCTGATGGCCCAGACTTGTGAAGGCCTTACACAGGTAGCCAATGCTTCTGAGGGTCCGTGGCTATGGCGCCACATCACGTCCAGAAGATGAGGTGTCCTAGCATTCCTGTCTTTCGACATTTAACCTTCATAATGCTTCCTCTTCCACCATGTTCTCCGAGCCTTGGAGGGGGTGCTAGAGTTGTTGGTTATTCTCAGCACTTTGACTGGTTCCAGGTCTCTGCCTTCACTGCCACCCAGTGCAAACAGAAGCTTCTCCCAGTAAGAGACCTTTTGTTTTTGTTTTGTTTTGTTTTTCCGAGACAGGGTTTCTCTGTAGCTTTGGATCCTGTCCTGGAACTAGCTCTTGCAGACCAAGCTGGGCTCAGACTCACAGAGGTCCTCCTGCCTCTGCCTCCCGAGTGCTGGGATTAAAGGCGTGCGCCACCACCGTCCGGCTCCCAGTAAGAGGTCTTGGAGCTGGTTCAGGGGACCACAGAGAAATCTAGTTTCTGTAACGGGAAGGAGTAAAGGGGACTGAGGAGGTGAAGCCCTACTTTCTCTTCTTCTGGGTTTTTAACTGTTATAGGGTTTCTGAAAATCACATGGTCTAACTCACAGCCGTTCTATAAGCGTCCCAAAGCATCAGTTTATTGACGCCAACCTATTGATTCCTTGTTTGTTACCAGGAAAGCTCTAAGCATCTTCCATGCATCCTCCACCCTGCCAGGGCTGCACACCATTCTCATTGCACCGATCTGTGCAAAGTGTAAGCTGCTGAAGTCTGTTCACAGGGCATCAAGGTCAGAAGGGTCCAAGCTGGGCTTCGGACCCAAGTGTGTTTGATTCTCAAGCCTTTTCCACTTTTCCATGCATGAGTTTGTCTTTAATAATATACGAGACTTAAGTTTTTTCTTCCAAATTGTTACAATAATATGCACTCATTATAGAAAGTCCAGAAAGCAAAATAAAGAGAAAAACCCAATTACCTGTCATCCTGCACCCCGGGAATAACTGCTACCAAATTTCACCTTTTTTCTTTCCAGCCGTAAGGGAGCCATCACTTATATGTCTCAGTGAGCACTGCAGTGCACGGCTGTCTTGGAGGCTGACACATGAAATCAACCATATTGCTGTTGTATCAGATAAAGTCCATTTCAGATTCTGCTAGGAGTTAAAGTCTCTGTGATTCCCAGGCGTGGGGAAAGACACTACAAAGGCAGCATGTCCATTCCTCATCATCTAGCAAAACACTCTATGACATGTTCATGCATTCTGTGCCTTCCGAACGTCTGCGATGTAGCTGTTTACCATCCCATAAGGAATACCAGCTTGTCGTGTTGAAGAACCGTAAATATCTTGTGCCAAGTTCAACTGGAGTAGAGGATTGGATTTACCAAAATTACTGCTCCTCATGTCAAATAGTGATGGATATTTGGGGGGGGGGGTATGTTTAAAGGCCTTTATTAAAAATTAAATCCATAAATGTTTAATATCTTATTTGACAACTCATTTATTAGGTTGTCAACACAACGGTGTTTGCCTTTGGTGGAACATAAAGAAAATCAGAAAATTGCTTTTGTCAAAACTTTGAAAACCATATTTTGAGATCAATTCCTATTTAATGGAAGGTATTACACTCGCTAAATTATTCCCCTCCGAGGGACTTTTGTGAGAGCAAATGGACCTAAATGTGATGAACTGGTCTGTAAATAAAGTCGGTAGCATCTCACGTCAAAGTAAATGTTTCCCAAAGATATCTCTCTCTCTCTCTCTTTCTCCCTCTCCCTCTCCCTCCTCCTCTTTCTATTCACACACACACACACACACACACACACACACACACACACCTATCAAAATGGTCACTGGTATGAAGTCAGGAGAGCCCGGGAGCTCTGTACCATGGTGTTCTCACCTGACCGACAAACCGAGCATCCCATTAGTTGGCTGATTTGTCTTTTACTTGTTAATGGTCCTTCTTGTCTACCCATCAGCCTCCTCACCTTGTGCACCAACTGCTGAACACACTGGGTTTCAGATTAGTCTATAGAATTCTTCGGGGCCCCTCCCAGGGTTCAGAATGCAAGCCAAATAGTCCTGCGTGCCTGTCCTCAGGGCTGCATTCTACCCATGTCTTCTGGTTGCCAATATTTCCCGTGCTGAAAATCGATGCCGCTCACGGAGCCAATTACGAAATGTAGGTTGTGTTTTATGTTAATGGCCTCGGCGCTGTCCTGACATTGTTTGTGGCACTGGAGCGGTATATTCTCTCTCAGAAACTGGATTCCCGAGGCAAATGTTGAAGGGAAGAGTTGGCGACTGGGAACTCAGGATGTCCAGGTCAGTCTTGTCGTTTAAGTACGACCCCCGGAGATGTTAGTACAGATGGAGAAGGACCCAGAGAAGTCAGAGCCAGGCATGGCATCATATATATATATATGGATAGATATATCTTTTTTTTAAGATGTTTTATTAAACAGATATTGTTTTTCAGGAGCTGAAGAGATGGCTTAGCAGTTAAGAGCACTGACTGCTCCTCCAGAGGATCCAGGTTAAATTCCCAGCACCCACACGGCACCTCAACACTGTCTGTCACTCCAACACCTGACACCCTCAGACAGATATGCAGGCAAAGCACCAAAGTACATTAATTTTTAAGATACTGTTTTTAATTCAGTTTAATTCTGATTTATCTTATTCTTTTCTTTTGACTCATCCCAGATTTTTCCCACTTCCCAACCTGCCCAAACCCACCCCCTTTCTTTCTATTTTTCATTAAAACACAACTAGGGATTTAAAATAATAATAATAATAACGATACTAATAAGATGATGATGAAGAAGAAGAGAACAAATCAGAATAGGACAAAATAAACAGAGAAAAAAGTGTCAAAGGAAAAACACAAGAAACCCACCAATGCTGAGATCCGCATTCACACACACAGAAAACCCATTAAAAACAAATTTGGAAACCATACTCTATAAGCAAAATAATCTGTAAAATTTAAAAAAAAAATGTCCAAAGGATCATAAGACAAAAAAGCCCCTGGAGATACCGTTGAGTTTGCTCTATGTGGGGCACCTACTGCTGAGCGTGAGGCCTGCCCTGAAGTGTGCTTTGTGTGCCCACTGGAACTCTGTTGGAGAAAACTCACTTCTCCTTTGCAAGCGGTTGTCAACTGGAGATGGATTCTGGGCTAGGAATGAGGTCATGTGTCTGCTCCCTCTCTCAGCGCTGGGACCCCATCGGGTTTAGAACCGGGTGGCAGCTACATGCTGGCCAGTCTCCGAGTTCACACGTGCGTCTGTCCTCTGGTGTGTAGAGGGTCTCGTTTTTCTCAGTGTCTTCTGCCTCCACCGGCTTTTACGCTCTTTCTGCTTCTTCTTCCACATAGTTCCCTGAGACCCGCAGGGAGGGATTCGGTGGCAGTATCATATTTAGGATTGGGTGTTCCGAGGTCTCTTGTTCTCTGCACGTTGTCCAGGCGTGGGTGTCCGTGTTTGTTCCCATCTGCTGAAGGAAGAAGCTTCTCTGATGATGGCTGAGAAAGATACTGAACTATGCGTGGACCAGAATGCCATCAGGAGTCATTTTAATGCTACATCCCTTTAGCAGAACAGCTGTATTTGGTTTTACCCTAGGTCTACGACCTGTCTAGTCTCAGGCTTTGGCCACCTGAGCAGCATCAGGTGTGGGTTCCGTCTCATGGAGTGAACCTTAATTCTAGTCAGATAATGGGTGGTTACTCCCACAACGATTGTGCCACTATGATACCAGCGTATTTCACAGGCAGGTCACCTTCGCAGATTGCAGGGGTTGTAGCTGGGGTGGTGTTTACTTTTCCTCCTTTGGTGGCAGGCAGGGTACCTTCAAGTACCATGATCACCAGTCAGTAGGAGCAAAGCCGCTGTGTAAGCACCAACTTGCCTTCTCCGTGTTCAGTGAGTTACGTGGGTGTTATCTTCAGCTGTGAGTCCTTACCATTAGCTTGTGGAAAGCAACTGATAACCTTGGCATTAGCCTGGGTTGTTTGGGGGTTTCATGGGCCTCTCTGGCCAACCACTCGACCAGATGTAACCCATTCCTGGCATTGAAGGTTCCGTTTGGTATTAAGAGATGTCTACTCAGGGCTTTGTTTCACACATTGCTTCATGATTCTATTTAGATTCCTTTCATGGATGAGTATATTTTAAGAATCTTCTACTGTATCAGGGTTGCCAAATTTCCCTTCATTTTAGCTGTCCCTCTCCTATTCCCTGCTTGACCTCCACCAACCCCCCTCTTGTTTTATTTTTTCAAGCACCCTTACTTCCTCTTGTTCCCCAATGGTCTCATGAAAGTTGACCTTAGGTCTCTGCGAGATCTCTGACCTGAGCTTTGAACCCCCACAGGGTGCTCCACAGATCACTTAAGACCCTGGGATGGTAAAAAAAAACACAGGGATGTTTGGAGTGGTGTGCGAGATAGTGTCTGGTTGACTTACAACTCGGGTGTTCATCTCTGTGTCTTAATAGTAACTGGCTTAGTGGTGAGTTCTGTAGAGTTGTATGTTATAGGTTGGGTCTGGTAAAAGATAATATTATACAGCAAAAGCAACAGCAGACATTTATTTTTAATTAGTTGGGCAAATACTATGCGAACACGATCTAGGTCCTGTTTGTCACCATAGACTCCCAGCATGTCACATTCTAGTATAATTTCACTAGTCAAGCAATTTTCCCTTTCTGTGCTTTATTTATTGATCAAATTTCAATGATACTGGTGCCCCCCTTGGAATACTGAAGGGGCACGCATGTGGGAACAGCGCTCTGGAACAATGCCTGGCACTCTCTGAATTCATGATAAACGCCAGCTATTGTTGCTAAATATCACCGTCATGTGCTAGGTGTGTTGAATGCGTGGCACGCTTTGCTTATCATCCAGTCAAACACTTGGTGAGAAAGCTATTATTATCCCCAGTTTGCTGCCGAGTAAACAGAGACGCGGAGAGATGAGTCTGCCTACCCAAGGTTAAATTAAGTCATGTGTGAGGACCAACTTATTATCTGCCAGACTCAAGATTCTGTATTAGCAAGGGGTGATGTTCCTAAGGGGTGGTGGCGTTGCTAGTGGGAGACCAACCAGTCTGACCTTCCAAATTCATTTTCTTTCTAGAATACTCCAAACCCTGAGCTGCTTTCCGGATCATCTCTGTGGATTCCCAGGTAAGAAGAGATGGTCCCTTCTTTCTCCATGACATCCTTTAACTCGCCGCTAAATCCTGGAGACCAGTCACAGCTGTAGGAGTCTTAGCTCCCTCTTAAGGTTTCAGACCAGAGTTGCCATTGAAGTACAAGGACCGAGGCAGTCCAGTGGGGGCCCTGTGGCCGAGCGATCTGAGCCACTTCTGTTCCGCCCACATTTCCCTTCCCATCTATATCACCCTTCCCACCCACATCCCCCTCCAAGCTACATGGTTTCCATGGTTATTGTTAGAATAGCATCATGTAAAATACTTAGGAGTACCGCAAAAAGAAAACGAAAACAAGGTCATTTATAGACATCCCTGTGATTTAGAAGGGAGTTAAGAGCACTGGACTCCAGACTGCCTGGCTGTTCCACCCTTGCAGTGGCAGCCACTCTTGCCCTTGTCACTGCTTCGGAAGACTGTCCCCAATGAGTCTGGAAGCTGGACTCTCAGTTGTCCTTAGTCAGCATGGACTGAGACCTCATGAAAGACCTGGGCCTCCAAGTTAAAACAGCCTGGCGTTGGGCTGGAGAGATGGCTCAGTGGTTAAGAGTGCTGGCTGCTCTTCCAGAGGTCCTGAGTTCAATTCCCAGCAACCACATGGTGGCTCACAACCATCTGTAATGAGATCTGTGGCCCTCTTCTGGCATGCAGGCATACATGGGGGCAGAATGTTGTATACATAATAAATAAATAAATCTTTTAAAAAAAAAAAAAAACAGCCTGGCGTTGCCACCAGTTTCTGCTGCCCAATCATGGCATGGCCTTAGTTCTCATTTACTTACCTCTCTGAGCCTCCGGTTTCCACTAGTAAATGGAGAGCCTACATTCACGCCACCCTGAACGTGCCTGATCTCATCCGAGCTAGGATCATCGCGGTCAGCTTTCGAAGCCCTGGCTCACTCAAGTTCTTTTTTGTAAAAGAAACTGACCTCCAAGAAAATCTGTATTGTTGCCAGGTGTGGTGGGGCATGCCCGTAATCTCTGTGCTGCAGAGGTGTGGGGGGGGGTGTCAGCTAGGGCTAAGGCACGAGATCCTGCCTCAAACAACAAACAAACAAACACAAGAAAAATATAACTGTTTCCATCATTGTCGGTCAAGTATGAATGGTTAGGTTAGAAGCCATTGTGGACAGAAAGCGTGTTGTTGTTTCGGGTTCAGCTTACGTTGTCTGAAATTCCCCAACATTCTGATTTCCACGTGAAAAGATTTCTGGTCTTGAAATTCAAAATAAAAACCACCAATTCCACATTGATACAGTCCAGATGAACCGAGCCGTGGTGCCACTTGGGTTTCCCATTGATGCTTAAACTTGATTCTTTTTCCATAAACCCGAAACTTCAGTAAGAAGACGCTAACTCTGAAAAGAGCCGTTGACGCGGGTGGGAGTCGGTCCTAATGCTGCTTGCACGGATGGGATTTTTGACTTCCTTGTGCTTGAGTCCCCTTAGAAGTCTTTTATATTTACTGAAAGAGAATTCTCATAGTACAACTTGAATGAACTATCTCCGTGTCTGTACGTGTGCACGTTGTGTGTGAGCGTAGGTCCTCCCTCCCTTCCCTCTCCCTCCTTCCCTCCCCTTCTCTTCTCCCCCTTCTCTGTTTAGTTGCCTTTCGCTTGGGCAACCGAAAAGCTATAACGTGAATTCTGGCAGCCTTCTCCCCATCAGACATGCAAGGACACAGTCAATTCCTGTTTCCTTGGAACGAGCACCCGATAATCAGAAGCGCTGATTATCCCGCTGGAAGGCAGCGGCCTCGTGGAAAGATGTACCAGATGAAAACAATTCTGATCATATTTCCGTCAGGAGGCTGAGACGCCTCCAGCTGTCTGCCAGTAATCCCATTAGAGGTGGCACGGGGAAGTGCTTCGGCCCGAAGAGATCGCTCCGATCTCACGTTGGAGCGCTGTTTCTCCTGACGGTTTGCCCCAGAACTGGGGCATGAGACGTCCCTTCTGGAACCAGTCTTGCCAGTTGGTGGCTGTCTAAAACATATGGCACATGAACACACTTAAGGAATTTTCTAATTACAGCTCAAATGCTCTGCTTTTATCTTTTTATGCCTGCACTGCAGACATCACTGATTGAAATGATTTCTCTCTCAGCATAATCCTATTGCCAGCAGTTGCAGAATGACCGGGACGGTGGTAAATGAGAAGCAGATTAACTGAAGAGTTGTCCGAATTCAATTAGGAAGAGGTCTTTCCCTTGTGGACGCTTAAGCCATCTAAATCCATTTTAATTGCCAGCCGTGGTACTTATCTGACCACGTTTATTTTGGAAACAAACACCAACGCTGGATTTAGACCCATGTTCCAGATCTTCGAGTCCTAATGACTAATTTGGGTACCCGTTGGATCCCTTAATTCATTTCTTAATTAGTTCTCCCAGAATCAGAGGGGTTGCCTAGTTACAGTCTTCGTCACAGCTTTCTCATAAAACCAGAACAAATGTCTGCAGAACCTCCCGTGGTTCGCATACCATTCCCGGACCTTGAAAACCTGTTGTTATCAAAACAACAATAAGGAAGCCATCAACAATGACACTAACATTTTTTGTAAGGTAGTAATGCATAGCACTACAGTCTAAGGTTCAGAGCAGTATGGCTTTCTAAAAATATTTATTTATATGTATAGGAGTGCTTTGCCTGCATGCATGTATGTGTACCCTGTGTGTGTTTCTGAGGGAGGGCAGAAGGAGGTGTTGGTTCCCCCAGTGTTATCGACCGTTCTGAGCCGCCATGTGGGTGGGTGCTGGGAACTGAATCTGATAGCACCCCACCCAGCCTGAGGCATGGCTTTTGAGTCGCGGATGTGGGAACTTAAGTTACTTTCCCGTGTCTTATAAGATGGAAGGAATGACAATATCGTCTTCAATAAATCCCGTTATCATACTAATGTATCAAAGGAAACGTATGTGAACAGTATATGGAAAGTCCCCCGTACAGGAAGGGACGTGAGTTGCTAAGTTTGTTACCAAGGAGCCAGTCACAACTGGCAGACACATGTAGTTGGTGCCACACCATTGTCGGTTGGGTCCCGTTTCTACACTCGAGTTACAGAATATTCTCCACAGTAATGAAAACATCGAAAGCTTGGAAGCTGGGTTTAATCCTTTTAAAAATTAGTCTTTATGATTTGTGCTCGCGTTCTTTAGTTCACCTGCGGAATCAAAACCTCTTACTGTACAGCCATGTTCAGTGCTAACATGGAACACTTTGGCTGCAGAATTGCCTTAAATTTTGAGAGAACGTTCTCTTCTCTCGGTATAGGCAACACTGGCTCTATCAAAAAGAAAAATACTCAGGGAAAAAAAATAGGGAGGCTTGAGAGATTGATTTACGGGGAAGCAGCTTCAATAAATCTACTGGGAAAATCACAGATTGGAAGAACACGTTAAGATGTGTCGAATGTCGTAGCTTATATTTGGCGAATGTGCAGGAATTAAAGTCCGCAGAAAGATAAATCTAGAAATTCAATGGCATTTCTTCAAAGCCGTAGAAGAACTAGTTAATACCAAAACTGATCGGCACGAAACACATTGGAATTAATTTCCTTGAGATTCCACTTAAGAGCTTTTAAACGACCCGCCCCCACATGTGTGTTCTGGAGAAGTATATGTTCAAGTGTGTCCAGAGACACGTGTCAACGGTGTGATCCTGTGTTGAAATACTGGGTTGCCATGGAAGAACCAACAATAGCTATGAAATGAGCTACCGACAGACATGATGTCGAAAGAAGATACTAAAGAGTGTTGCTGCATAGAACATCACTACGTTCATGTGAAGTATGCAGACAGATAAGGCTGAACTGTTACCCAAGTAAGCATGCATCAGTGCAAAAACTCTGAAGAGAAACCCAAATCAAAGCAGCCAGACATATGGGACATGATTGTTAATCTAGCAGAGACCGGCACGCCCTGGAGCTGGCTGTTTAGCAAGTCTAGCTTATCTGGAGAGCTCCAGGTCAATTAGAGACCGTCTTTTAAAAAATGATGGCCTGTGTGTCCTCTAAGGTGTCACTGTTGTTGAAATTAAGCAACGTGACTTTCGGGCGCTCGGGTTCAAGGTTCCCTGGTTTAAAGCCTCTCAAGAGGGAATTTAATTGATTCCGCTCAGGTTGATTGGCTCCCATTTAACCTGCCAGCCTCCGCCATGGGACATCATCCCACTGTGAGAATGTGAGGCTTGCTTGGAGTTCTCACCCGGCACATCTTGGCCGTCTTAGAAATATCCAGGATGCCTGTGACCTTAGTCCTACATCCCACAGCTGGTACTGATGCTACTGGTGTTTCACGGTTGCTAATGACTCAACTTTCTTTAGAGAAATTTAGTAAACAGTAAAGAAATAAGCACAGATGCGTTGGCGTTACGTCATGTGTCACGTAA
The DNA here is from genome assembly GCF_014885135.2 of Alexandromys fortis. Classification (NCBI taxonomy): domain Eukaryota; kingdom Metazoa; phylum Chordata; class Mammalia; order Rodentia; family Cricetidae; genus Alexandromys; species Alexandromys fortis. The sequence continues at coordinate 1,598,238 of NW_026067986.1, read as the reverse complement.
CTGAGTCTGGGCGCCTCGTTTTCCTTTCTAAGTGAGCGCTGGGCTTAATGTCACTCAGACTAGTTTCTAGAGGGGCCTTTGGATGTGTCATGGAGCTTCCTGAGCTTAGAATGTGCTTCTAAAGTTTGCTTTCACTTCTGCCTCAAACTTTTCATTGACCTCTTATGAAAAAGGAGGCATTGACCCGAATTCAACATTCCTAATGGGGACAGGCACTTCCTTTACCAACAGCCTGGTTTACCCTAAAACTTCTGCCAAAGGCAAAGAAGATAAAATAGGTCGTAGAGTCTTCTTATGACAGGTGAGTCCTCACACCACGGCCTTGAACAGTTTTCTCTGGTGGACTGCTAAAGTATATTTTACTAACTGGACCCTCCTAAACAGAGGTCTGTAGCGAATAGCCATTCCGGTACATAGCGCCTGCTGTACCAGGACTCAAGCGTTTCCTTGTGCTAACCATAGCAAGAACTGAAGTGCTGAACCTGTGCAGTCTGAAAAATCAGTAAATTTTCCCAAACAAGTCAAAGGTTGTTTTCAAATATTTCCCTTAACAGCGTCTTAAACAGACCTTCGGCGGGGATTTGGGGGTGGGGGTGGGATTCATTATAAGCGTTAAAGAACACAAAAATCACAAAAATTATTTTCAAGTTTGTATACATCTGAAATCGTCGAATTTTGTATTGTTCCGTCTTTGTATAAGCAGAAAATGTCTCTCCGAGGAAACAAATCATGACAGCCATTATTTTACCCAGTTTCCACTTTCCAAAGTGTGGGGAGCTCTGACGTCACCCGTAGCCCTACTTGGTAAACCAGCTCTCTCAATACATGATCAACCCAGAGCCTCACACTGGTTCCAAGAAGGGTGTGCTTGGCGCTTTAAGCCCTGAGCCTTGAAGGGCAGAAGGTCTTATGGGCAGCAGCCCGCCAGAGGCTTGCAGGTGTTCCGACTGAGAGCCCGGTGTTGGCTAATAGATTGTAGTTTTTCAGGTCTGTGATGAGAGGGTTCTGCACCCTGGGTCCTGTCATCCCCGGCATTTGGAGGTTACTTCCGAGGGCAACAAAGCGTCCTCGGAGGCTGACCCCCAAGCTCTAGGCCAGCTGCGGTCAGTACTGAAGGCGTCTTGGGAGCTTTTTTTCTACCACTAAGCTTTCGTGGCAGAGGACAGCTGTGAGCAGACAGAGCGCCAGGTAGAGGCCTAATTGCATTCCTTGTTGCTGAGAGGAGGGAAAAAAAAAACAAACTGAAAGTAATGCCTCTTTTCTTTCAAAGAATTACCTCCAAATGAACATATTGGGCCATAAAAAATAGTTTATGAGGCTTGCAAATTTTTCTGAAAAATAAAAGCTCAAAAAAAGTTTTGGGCATTTGTGGCTTACCCAGGACAATCACAAGAGGAGGAGATGTATAGCTCCGCCCTATGACAGCTTGCTCTGCCGACCAATGGCTGGTCTCCCGCCTTCTCTGCGGTCTCTTCAAAGATAAAGCTCTATGACAGCACATGGCATATTCAGCTGTCCCCGAGACAGACCAGCGGGTGACGTTGCTTCCGTTTCATTCTGTTTCCCCAATGCGTCTTGTCTACAGACTGGTCCACAAGAATACTCCACTGATATGTTCATTGGTACAAATGAAGGTATTCAGGTTCACCCGTTGCGTTCTGTGTGTTGGAGATCGGCTTCTCAGTAGATGACTCTGAACTAACTTGAGTGGATTGAGATCATCCAACAACACACGGGGCCAGATGATACAGAAACAGGCAGCCGAGGGAGTAACACGGTAGTCATAGCTAGAGGGGCTGTGGAAGACCCATAGGGGGTTCGGGCTGATTGGAAAGCTCAAGGGGTACCTCTCTGCTTCCCTCCCCTTCCAGAGACAGGTGTCTTCCATATGTGCACCACTAGCCATAGAAAAAACCAGTGGCCAAATGGGGGTAAATGGGCACACATTTATCCCAAAAGCCTGAAGACCTTCGAGGGTGTGCCCTGCTGACTGTGGGTAAGAGGGTTATTTTTGCATCTCAAGGACAAAAGGTTTAATAATATTCGAGTCTGAGACACGCTTCACACACACACACACACACACACACACACACACACACACACACACACACACACAGCCCCCAGCCTGCCGAACCACGTCAACCAGGGAACTGTCCGGTAGGGTTTACGATTTCCTCCTTTCCCTAAATTAAAAGGTGCTGCTGTGAACGGCTGACCCTCCCCACGGCGTGCTATTATCGTATAGAGAGTAAATAAGACCGCAGCTTAATGAAATAACAGTTCATTTTCACTTAATGGAAGTCATTTTCCCCTGGCGCTTTGCTATGGAAATAGGCCACCGTCATATTTTTATTTTGCCATTCCTCATAACCTTGTAGCCCGCTTCCTGTTCCGGCTTTTAAGAGCTTTTTTTTTTTTTTAAGACCCTTCAGGGACCTTCTTTAGTACTTTCCTTGGTAGCATAATTACTCATCTATATCATACCCCTTAGAATGTTTGCAGGGTTGGAGATTCAGAAACTTCCTAATGAGATATGGGTAACAGGCTGTACTGGATGCCACGGTGTTTACACCTGGCTTAGCTGGCATAAATTATATTTAATTAGTCCCCCCCCCACAGAAGTAGATATTTGAAGATAGATTTACTACCAAAACACAGTTTGCTTTTTATGTAAAGTAGTCATAAATAAGAGTCTTTGAGAATTCTGTTTATCTTCGTGCGTGTGGGCTTTTTGCCTGCTTGTGTCTGTCTGTGCCCTGCAGTGTGCCGGATCTCCCGGGACTGGGGTGACGGTTGGTTGCCGGAGTCCTTGACCACTAAGCCATAGCTCCAGTCCGGCATGTAAGTTTCTCAGTCTTATCTGTAGGTTTTAAAACCTTGTCTGGGAGCTGGAGAGATAGGTAGCGAAGTAGTACTTGCCTTGTAAACGTGAAGGACTTGAAATTGAATCCCCAAAAACCCAAATAGAAGCGACCAGATGTGTGCTATATACTTGTTATCCTGGCAGAGACAGGGAAACGCTGGGGCTCTTTGGTCAGCAGGTCTAGCCTATTTGGTGAGCTCTGGTCTAATTAGAGACTCCGCCTTTGAAAAACAAGATGGATGGGGCTCAAGTAATGGCACCCAAGGTTGGCCTCTTGTGTGCACACACACACACACAGGCACACGTGCACACGCCCCCTCCCCCACTCAGATATTCCCCCCTTCTGCATACACAAGAGCTTGCTTATGGTGACAAAGACGATTCTTGGGGACTTAAGTCATAGGCTGTGGGTGTGATTCTGCAGCACAGAGTTTGCCTGGCATGAATGGGTAAGGCCCCAGCTCTGTCCCCAGCACCCCCTGCGCACAAGCCGGAAGGAAAGAAGAGATAATCACAGAAAGAGCTTTGTCCTTTCCAGATGCTCCGTGCAAAATAGCCACGAGGAACAGGAGATGGGAACTCTCCCATATCGATGGAAAACAATCGCGTTATTGATCTTTTTTATCTGTGGCTCGTAGAACGGATGGACCAGTGATGGTCCGTAGCATGTTGCTGTGTTATTGCGTAGAGCTAGATTTCCTTTTTAGCATAGAACCCTGTGGAGAGGTGGCCTGAACGCTCCAACTGGGGACTTTCATATTGCACTTCCCTTTTGAATCTTCCAGGCCACACTTGTTCTTTAGGAGGAAGTATCGTTTCTAGGAAGGAACCTTGAGGGTATGTTAGCCATTTGTCGATGGTTTCTATGAGTCCTGCTATGGCAAGCTGACCCATCACACTGTGAAGAAAATATCACCTGGGTTCTCTCCTGTGGCTCTCTATTGTGATGCGTCTCTCTCTCTCTCTCTCTCTCTTTGTCTCTCTACTATGGCTTGCTCTATCTAGTCTAGCTCTCTCTCCCCTGCGGCCTTCTTGGTTTGGTATTATCTTCAGGTTGGTCCTGGTTTTGCGATTACTTCAGATACCTGCATCTTTTTCTACCCACCTGTGACTCAGTGGGTCTCTGTTTCTCCCTGTCCCCCAGGACCACACCCTTCTCACGCCACCTGTGGTTACCCTCATTGCTCTGAGAAACCAGAAACAAGAAAGCATGTTCTCTAAGCTGCTGCCGCCGACTTCCCAGCCTCACTTGTTCCCTGGTGAAGGTGCTCTTTCCCACAGGGAGAGCTGCCCGCTGCTCTGCAGTCCCCTCACAAACACCTCATTGTGCCAGCGAGGAAACAGCCGTGGGAAACACACGGTGACAGTCACCAGTATTACTTCCATTTAGTGTGGCCTTTTATTGTGCCTGGAAATGACTACAAGCACTTAAATTGCACACAGGTATTTTTGTGGAAACAGAAACTAAATCGGGTTCTGGCAGGAAGCCACACTTGAACCCTTCGCCCTCGCTCTTCCTTTTTTGGGTCATTATATCCGACTAGCGGTTCTCTTTTTAGCACGTATTCTGCTTTTGTGGAAGTAGATAATCTGTGCCCTGATAAAATTATGAATCACAGGAGCTGCATCATGATTAAAGATAAGGATTCCCCCTATGGTTGTGAAATATTCAGCTCTGGGGAGGAGTCTTGCTGATACTTCTTAGGAGTTTACGTGCAGACTCTTGAATCGCTGACTGGTTTGATTGTGTACCACGGCTGACTCAATGCTTGAACATAGTCCATACTCATGAAGCAGCCCCGTGGGTGGACAGGATGAGGGGTTTTTCTGTTTTATAGGGGTAGGGATGAGCAGAGGCGTAGTGGGTTTCAGTGACTTCTATAGGATCTTTCTGTGAGCAGAGGCTGAAGTTACACCCAGGCCAACGAGCTTCAGTGTCTTCTTCTGTTGTCGATGTTCCTGTGTGAAAAAAAAAAAAAAAAAGAGTTCTAGGGCCATGTTGACCTCTAGCTGGCTGAGGATAGCCTTGAACTCCTGATCTTCCAACCTGTGCCTTCCAAGTGCTGAGGTGTTGAGTATGTGCCCACATTCTTAACCTCTGCGCTGAACTTCCTAAATGATTCTCCTAAGAGAGAAGACAAGAATACCTACTAAACTGTGAGAATCAGTAAAGCAGCTGAAAATAGTTCAGTAGGCCAGGAAGGGTTAAGATTCAGAGTTGATGTTTGGTCTGACTATCAACATGTTATTTTGTAGTGGAGAAGTTCTGTTGTATCTGACCCTTGCTATTTGAACATACTGCTAAATCAGATAAAATAAAAACAAAGACCTATTTACTTAAAGATTGGCTTTAAATTGCAAAAGACATGCGATTTCATCACGAGAATGATCCCTTTTTCCCAAAACAGTGGCATTTGAAAGCGTTCAGACAGCAGAACTGTCACATATGTGCCCCGCCAAACAAGTTCAATGCCATAGCTTCCTGTTAATCCCATCCCCATTAGTGGAGCAGTGAGCCTTTATTCTTGTTCTTAAATCGTGCAGAGTAAATTTTCTTCTGAGTATCCGTTTGCCATAGACCATGGACTTAGCTGTCCTTCAGGGTGTCGTACAGGGTTTGGGACCATGTCCCTGACTGCAGGCATGAAGCATTCAACGAGCAGAGGTACTGGACAAGGGTTAGGCCAGTGGAAGAATGCGGGGTAAAAAATTCAAAGATGGGCATCTGCAAAGGCTACCAACCAGCCGTCATCATCATCATCATCATCGTCATCACCATCATCTTTCTCCAGCATCCAAAATGTGGAACAAGAAACCAGAGCCAGCATTGCAGAAAGGTCTGGTTGGTTTTGGAAGAGCCAGGTGGCCTGGGAGGAAAAAGAGTGAACCAAGGAAGCAGAAACACAGGAGAGTGGCTGCTTCCTTGCCCCTGACTTCCCAGAGAGCAAAGGGGATCTGCCTTCCCTGGAGCGGGGCGGTGGGGGGTGGAGGGGCTCCTCCCTGTGTCCTCTTCACTTGCAGACTATGGGGCATCTGAGCTATTGCAGTGCCTTTGGGGAACTGAATAGCCCAGAGGCTCAACTTTGTGTGATTTTTTTTTTTTAGTGCTTTTATGCACCCGAGGAACTGTGCTCTGTTTTCTTTCTTTCTTTCTTTCTTTCTTTCTTTCTTTCTTTCTTTCTTTCTATATATATATATATATATATTAATAGAACTGGTACCTAAAATCGCTGCCTGTTTGGCAGGTTTTCCAAGCAGGGTTTGCAATCATAATGAGTTCTTCCCCACCCTTTCTTTTTCTTCTCTGGTTAAGAACAATATCCTTGCCATTCAGTATCCAAATATAGCAAGCAGTTATGATAGAAGAATGTCCTTACACCAGGAAAAGAGTCCCATTTAGAAAACACACTTAGAAAGGGAAGCTGCTGCAAGTCATGTTTGGAACCAGGTAGAATCAAATGAATAAACATGAAACTAGACGGGAAGGTGTGGTCTGATCAGACATTCTACTCTCTCTAGTTCTACGAGTGTTTGCTGACTTTTGCTTCAATCTCAGACGTCATTTCTATCACTTCGTTAGAATTCCAAGCCGAAAACTAGTTCTGGCCTCTAGTTGGGAGTGCAAACTTGGATGAAAATTTTGGAGCTGATGTGTGCAATCCGAGCCCGTCAGTAATAGAGCTAAGGGATTTTCTGCTTAAAATGTCATTTAAAATGGGTCTGGGGAGATGTTTCACTCGGAAAAGGGGTTACCCCACAAGTCTGATGATCTGAGGTCAATCCCCAGCCCCCACGCAGGAGCTGTGCATGGAGACATGCCCCTGCCTCCAGCTCTGGGGAGGCAGAAAGAAGAATCCCTGGGGCTTGCTAGCTACCAGGCTAGATGAGTCGGTACCACGTTCAGTGAGATGCTTTAGCTCAGAAAATAAGGTAGAACAGTGGTTGAAGTGACATCTGGTCTCTGTGTGTGCACACACACACACGCACGTGAGCACACATGCACACACATACGTGTGCATGCATACACACAGAGAGAAAATATGAACGAATGAGAATATGTACTGGTTAGTGTACAAGAAAAGCATTCAGTCAAGGGGGTGGAAGATAGCATCAAATCCCAAAGAAAGAGCGCAATACAATTGCACTGTTAATTTCCCTTTATCTATGAAAAATATACTTTAATAGATGCTCCAAACCATGGATAATGCCAATCCCTATGGACATTGATTCTTCTCTTCAATAAAATTCAGTTTATAAATTAGACATTATGAGAGATTCTTAACAACAGTTAATAGCAAAAAAATATTTTTAAGTAATTTTGTTTTACTATTTTGTGTGTATTGGTGTTTTATCTGCTTATATGTCTGTACACCACATGCATACAGTGCTCCCAGATGCCAGCATAGGGCATCAAATCCCTTGGGACTGGAGTTATAAATGGTTATGGGCTGTCATGGGGTCTGGCCCAGGTCCTCTGGAAGAGCAACCAGTGCTCTTAACCTCTGAGCCATCCTTCCAGCCCTGCCTCCAAAAGAGCAATCTTCTGACATGCAGCAATAAGTTGTTCTCCCTCCCAGAATATCTTATTGTTCTGTGTGCATCGTTCTTAGGATGTGAAGTGGCATTGTCTCTTTGATGAGGGGAGGAGAGGAGAAGGTGGAGGCACTGTGACCTAGCGTTAGGGTCCTGTCTGAGGGTGACGGGGACCCTGGTGCCGCAGTATCACCTGGTTAATCTAATAAACGAGATCCACAGCTAGCAAGTGATTGACCGTAGGGTGGCATTTGCAGCACGAAGGAATGCCTGGGACAAAGGAACGACTGGCATCCTCAGCCACCGGGGCAGGGCGTTGCAAGATACGGTCGCCACACTCAGGGCGGCGTGATGGTCAGACTGTTATGGATTGTCTGCTGCCGGGAGTTTTGTTTTAAAATTTCTGGAACGTGGCTAACCATGAGTGAGTGAAACTGGGGCCAAAGAAGACGATGTCATCCGTGAGTTGTGGCTAGAGAGAGAGTAGAGAGAGCATGGAATGGTATCCTGTCACCTGTTCCGCTGCAGTTAGCATCCCATTCCTTCGGGGAGCTCGGCACCTCTATGACTTTCCCACCAATCCCAGCCTGCCTCTATAGTTTTCCCACGTACCTCATGTAAGTTAAGAAGCATGACTCGCTTTCTAAAAGGCAGTCTGACAGTATGTCCTTTTCCCTTCCTGCTTTAAATTAGGTTTATAGTCACAAGCATTGTATTTCCAGGCATTCAAGCTAATGAAAGAATTGAGGATTATGCAAAGGTGTTGACCACAAAGATTGGCTAGAACACTGTTTACAAAATGGTAAATAGCAAATTGTTTAAACAAGATAATAGATTAGGTAAATAGTCATGTTTATCTATGCGTGCTATTTATATAGTACATGTACTATCTGTTATATATAATATACAAATGATATAGATACAATAGTGTCACACATATAGTGTGTATGGTAGTTTGAATGTAATATTATAATATTATTATATACTTACAATTATATTATATTATTATATTATAATTATATATATATTATTATATAATAACAATTACATAATTGTTATATAATTATTATATTATATAATATAATATTATAGGGAGTGGCGCTATCAGGAGGTGTGTGTTTGTTGGAGTAGATGTGGCCTTGTTGGAGGAAGTGTGTCACTGTGGGGGCGGGCTTTGAGGTTTCTTATGCTTAGGATACTGCCTCATGTATCAGTTGACTTCCTGTTGCCTGCAAGGTGTAGGACCCTCAGCTACTCCAGCTGCACGTCTGCCTACTCCCCACCATGATGATAGTGGACTGAACCTCTGAAGCTGTAAGCGAGCCACCCCAATGAAATGTTTTCATTTATAGGGTTGCCATGGTCACGGTGTCTTTTCACAGCGATAGAAACCCTAACTAAGATAGTGTACATCATATCCATACATATACCACATTACTGTCATTTGTAAAAATGCTATTTAGGCACCACAGATATACAGCAGGTAAAAAGCAGCAATGAAATGTTTTTAACGTCGTACAGTGTAAATACATCTTCATACACGAATGTACTTGTAAGAAAGGAACACTGAGAGCTTTGTAAGTGATTCACTGGGTGGTAAGATTATCGGAATTTAAAATGTTCTTTTATCTATCTGTGTCTTGATAATTTTTTAATTTGGTATCATTTTCTTAATAAGTAAAAGGTTATAGGCCGAAATGAAAAATAAATTAGCCAAACTTTGTAAAAGGGACCAACTCCAAAATATCTGAGAAAGGATATAGGATGATTTTGAGCTGAGTTTGTTGGTAAATTTTGTTTGTCTCTGAGATAATTACGTCACTCTGATACCCAGGCGAGTGGGCCACGTAAGAAAGATGGCCGTGCCTGATAAATTCAAGGGTTGAATTTGGCCACTTCGGACTCTCTCCCAGTTCTGAAACTGAATGGTGGCGGTGGTCAGAGGTCCTTTATTGTTGCCTCTGTTGCTAGGGTGGAGGAAAGACCATCAGCTGACACTCTGCCCTGTGGAATCCTCTCTCCTGCCTCTTACCTCTGCTGTCCCAGTAAGCCACTGTTTTCTTGTGTGTTTTTCCTTTTCTTGTGTTACACTATGTAATTTCAGAGCAAATCTCATTTTGACAATCTCCGTATCCTCCGATGTATGATGTATCTTTGAGACTCCTGCCGAAAAAATCTTAAAGGCAGAGGTTTCCATTAGTCTCCAATTTTAAAAGCTCTCCTCTGGGCGCTAAATGTCAATTCAGAGAATTCCACATTTGTTATCATTTCTAACCTAACCAATAGAAATCTAAGCCATAATTTGAAACAGAGTGGTTCCTGCCTGGAGACAGTGGGCTCATAAATAGATGGCTTGATTTATTCCTATCATTTAAGAAGATATTAGGATTTTTTAAACACTTTTGGAACTATTCATCCAGTGTCTAAATTGAATATACAAGATCGGGCTAATGCATGTGTTCTTAGAGCTTGCATTTTTAATTGTAGATAGGATATTTTTAAATTGAATCATAATTTCAGTTGGAGCTACTGTGAAATAAACCAGGTTATTGTCTCGTGAAAGGTTTTACAAATCAAATACGTGTATGTTTAATTAGTCTAATTTATAGATCTGTGAATATGTTACTCTTCCTATCTGTATGTGAAATACCGGCCTGCTGTCTGCAATAAGCTTAGAAAATCTAACCCATACAGGCATACAGGCACAGAGGAAGCCACTTACAGCAGTCTGTTAGTGAAAAAAAAAAAAAAAAAACCTTAGTCTGTGGAGTAAAAGTATGCAGCAGAAGGCCTGCTTGCTTGCCCCTCCCTGGCGGTGAGCGGCGGTCAGTACAGAAACCATCAGGTGATGTCTTACAGGAAACATCTTCAGTGAGAGCTGGCGGGGCTGTATCGTTCTTGACGCGACTTCCTTCTTGTTCCTTTCTGAGCTCTGCATTGTTATGAGGTGACTGAGCCAGCTTAAATCCCATCGTCCAAGAGTAATGGTCAAGAAAGAGGAAGCTCGTTTTCCTCACAATTTAAGCAGTTTTCTACTTGTTTGTTGCCTGATTACTCATTGGGGCTGCATTCACCCATAACCAAGACACATGGAGTGGTGAGCTCCCCTGGGTCGGGTTGCGGGGGCCCTGATTGCTGGTAACTTCACTGGATCTCCCAAAGGGCATGGTACTTCTTTGGCTAGTGGAAGTTATACTGATGTATACTTTTACCAAGCCACAAATACTCTCTCACCAAGTTGCCAGTGTCTTCAATTATTGTAGTCACTGGAAATCTAGTAAACCGATCGCTTGGTTTGCAAAGCTTCATAAACAATGATCTGGACGTCAGATTCATTTGCAGTAAATTGCATGGAAAGCTGAAAGCTTTATCATTAATCCAGACTAGATAGCAAATGCTCTCTCTTCTGGTGTTCCAAAGTCATGTCTTCAGAACACATGGCAAAAATTTCCTTTCTCATTACCGCTCTGTGCATGCCTCTCCGAAAGGATCAAATCAAAAGTTAGCAAACAAAGTGTTTCCACCTCCCAGCCCCTGTATTTTCCAAGATAGCTTGCTGATGTAGCAGAGAACATCGCTTCCGAACATAAAGCTGTATAATGCGTTAGAGCTAAATGAAATTTAAAACGACGCGTGATAAACCCCGAAAAAGTAATGCTTCAAAATAGGAATGTCAGCAGGCTGCCTATTACGTAACCATAATAGTAGTGTTGAGCGTAGATGGATGAGCTGCGGGGGGTGGCACAAATGTTGTCTTCTGCGGGTATGGAGGATTATGCAAACGTGATTTTGACATGATTGCAGTCATGCCGGGACGTGGTGACCCGTGTTCAGATGGCCCTCGGTTAGCTTTGGACAAGGCAGCATCTTGCAGATGATTGAATTTTCAGGATGCTGAGCCTTTGAAACCATGGGGAGAGTCCTCAGAGAGAGAACCGGGGCAGGAATTTCTTCAGTGGCCAGGGCTCATCTAACTGAGCTGAGGACAGCGGAGATGGGCTGGAGCAAGGTGGTGAAGGAGGAAGGCAGGGTGTGAGTCTGCTGTGTGTGTGGCCTCAGCTGGACGCTATGACTTCACGTGTGGCCAGATATCCGTGGCTCTTGGAAATGGGCACATGCGAGACTCTCAGGGGAAGAGATACTTCATGCAGAGAGCCGAGTTAAGTGCTTAAATCTGCCCCAAGTTTTTGATATGTGTCAATCAGTATTGTATCAGAGCTAATTTTTGGAGAGGAAAAAAGGATGTCAGCTCTCACTTTTTCCCTTGTTTCATTTTGGAGGAAAGTTAAAAACAGTAAACGTGAAGAAGTTAAGTTTGGGGTAGCATTAGTCCTGAAAATGCTGTTGCCCAGGCTTCCTTCCCAGCCCTTTATTTAAAGCCCTCCCTCCCTCCCTCCCTCCCTCCCTCCCTCCCTCCCTCCCTCCCTCCCTCCACAGAGCCTCCACTTGGCTGAGCTTCAAGCCTGGTGGATTCAGTTTTTCTAGCAAATAAATCACTCATGCCCCACAGGGATGGAAACGGGTGGTTGGCTAGCTGCCCCGAGTAAGGCAGAGCTGCTGCTTTCCTGGGTTTCCTAGGGTTTGGGGCAGAGGAGCACAGGCTGCCCTCTTTGTATCCTTGTCTACAAATCCTTGTGTCTCTGTCTGTGTTCCCAAGCATGTTAGGTCAGGTCTAAGCTGTTTGGGGCTTGGGCTCTGGAAGGAAACAGGGACCCACCATCTGCACCCTGCAGTCATGGCCTGGGCTGTGGTGTTACATTGTATTCATCTATCTGGTTGTTTGTTTACGAAATGTCAAGAATCTTGGCCTTCAGCCGCACAGGGGAAGGGTAAAGGAAATCTCAGCTCTCAGGCCAAGGAGTTAGCAGCCATGAAGATCGCACCATATGCTCAGGCCCTGCCAGGAGCCTTTGAGCGGGAAGAAGAAGCAATTGAATCCTCCCAGGCTTTGCATTACCACCAGGAATTAACCTCACAGCATGGTTCATGATCACATTTATGGAAGAGTTTTGACAATGAAGCCTGCCACTATGCAAGGGTGGAAATCAGAGTATTGTTTGTTTGTTTGTTTGTTTGGAGCCCAGCACTTGGCAGGTGGGAGCAGCAAGCGTCCCGTCACCGTCAGCGTCTGTGTTTTCAGAGGCACCAACCAGCCACAGAAAACTGTCCTCCAAGTGTGTTCACACTGGGGACAAATGTTTGCTAAGTGATTAGACGACGTCTGGGGGATGCCATGGCAGCAGCCACATGTTTGCCATAGGAAGCATCCAAAGCAAAATAACGCCTCAAAATCCTGAGAATTAAAATTAAAGGAATTCGCACACATTTTATTTTGCCAAGAACTGAATTTTTTTTTCATGAAAAATACAAATACACTAACTTGTCAGTAACTTTTCCCCAACACCTGATATATTTTTGTTCTACCGCATTACTCCTGGCTTTCCGACTCGTGTAATTGTCACCGAAGGGATTCGTCTAATGCCGTATTCTGAGCTGATGGCTGATTTATATAGCTAAGGCTATGAAGGATGGGGCAGTAAAATTTTTATATTCTCCTCCCCCCCATAGTGAGGAGTTATTGATTGAGTCTTTGTTTTGATGCAACCTCAACTCCACCTTGAGCTGACATAGCTAACAATGACGACTACAACAGTAATACAGACTTCAACGTAAGGTGTTCTTGTGTCTGGCTAGCTTTGGGTAGAGTCTGGCTAGCCTTAGGTTGAGTCTGGCTAGCCTTAGAGTCTGGCTAGCCTTAGGTAGAGTCTGGCTAGCCTTGGGTAGTCTGGCTAGCCTTAGATGAGTCTGGCTAGCCTTAGGTCGAGTCTGGCTAGCCTTAGGTTGAGTCTGGCTAGCCTTAGAGTCTGGCTAGCCTTAGATGAGTCTGGCTAGCCTTAGATGAGTCTGGCTAGCCTTAGGTCGAGTCTGGCTAGCCTTAGGTTGAGTCTGGCTAGCCTTAGAGTCTGGCTAGCCTTAGATGAGTCTGGCTAGCCTTAGGTCGAGTCTGGCTAGCCTTAGGTTGAGTCTGGCTAGCCTTAGAGTCTGGCTAGCCTTAGATGAGTCTGGCTAGCCTTGGGTAGTCTGGCTAGCCTTAGATGAGTCTGGCTAGCCTTAGGTAGAGTCTGGCTAGCCTAGAGGTTTGGTTATAAACCCCTGCCTCTTGGCACAATTTTTAAGAGTATCAAAAAACCCTTTGCCGTTTCTGTTTCATCCTTTCGACCTAGCACTGTGTTCAGCTGATGACCACTTGTCTTTTCATGAATCCTGGTTGTGTTATGTATCCTCTGCAGTCTGTATTTTTTATTTTTACTTTATGTATATAAATGCTTTGCTTGTATGCATGTGCTTGCACCATGTGCATACCTGGTGCCCATAGAGGCCAGAAGAGGGTATCAGATCCCCGGGACCTGGGGTTACAGACAGTTAAGAATTGGCAGTGTGAGGACTGGGGACTGGAGCTGCCAGTTAGCCACTATGTCCTCTCTCTGGGCAGCTTTACAGTCTGTTCAGTCGCCTTTCTGTCTTAAGCACTTCCCTGTGTCAGTATATAGCTCAGTTTTGTATGTATGTCCTTTAAGAAAGAACTCAAGACCAATGGGTTCTTGGGCCCCACCTCTGGTATATGTTCCGCTTGGGAGCAATGTCTCCTGGCATAGAACAGAAAGGGGCGCTTGCTTCTTTTGTGATCCGAGTTTGTTCCCTTGTGTGAGCGGACTGACGGTCTAAGGGCTGTAGAGGGGCCTGTACAGGAACACTTAACAGGAGTTGTGCATTTTGTTTTTGTCAGGCAGTGGTGGCTCACATCCGTAAGCCCAGTACTCGGGAGACAGAGGGGAGGCAGATCTCTGAGTTCAAGGCCAGCCTAGTCTACAAAGCGAGTTCTGATACAGCCAGAGCTATTACACAGAGAAATCCTGTCTCAAAAAAAAAAAAGCAAACAAAAAAAAAAAACACGTTTTGGTTTGAAGCCACTCTGTACCCAGCAAATGCTAAGAAATAAAGGAGAGACTTAAACAATATCTTTCGCCCTGTTCTAATTATTATCCAAGACAGTTGGCTTAACCAGTCACCACCCCCCCGGCCCCCGACCCCCCCACACCCCTGACTCCCACCACACACACTCTAATGATCCTGACCTTGTACACAGACATTTCAGGTTGTTCTTGGGAATCTCTTGCTTCTTAAAGAGCCGTTGTCCTTAAATAGCTGGGTTTAATGACAGGGACCTGCAGTTCCTGTGCCACGAGGCCTGTTCCTACTGTTCCCTGGGTTCCCACTACTCCCTGGGTGAGGAGCGCATTCTGAATTCTGCCCCTTCACTATTGATTATGGGAGCAGTCAGCTGCAGGGTACCCCGGTTCTGGCACACCTGAATTCAGGGCTCCTCTGCCCAGATACTCCCTCTCCTGTCCTGCAGCCTGGTCGGCCAGGACAACAGAGGAGGTTAAACGGGTAATGAGTTCCGCTACTTTCCAAGTGGCTTCACAGCACAAAACCCTGCGTGTTTGAGGGGGAAAATGAGAAGAAGGGGGGGGAGTGAACACAAAGATACAGAAGCATCGCTGCCACCTAGGGAGCTTTCCCAGGTGTTCTCAGAGCCGCATTTGCAGGAGAATCTAAGTTCTGTGCACCACTCTCTAGAGCTGGGAGCATTCTTGTGCCAAGGATGCCCTTCCCGGTGCCCTGAAGCACTGCCGTGCAATTGCAGCCGGCCCCTGTCAGCTCCTTCCCTGATCAAAGTGCAGAAGGTTTTTCCAAATATCTTAATTTCAGACTTTTCAACCTAGGGGAGCTGAGGGGTGGGGATGGAAAAGTCTGCTCTGGAAACCACATCTGAGAAGGGTTGTGGAAAGAGGAAACTTGGCCCCACTGAGACCTTGCTAACACAGCACAGTCGCTCCGTTGAAATGTGGGGTCTTGATTGCACGGATCAAGAAGAACTCCCTTGTCTGTGCTCCAATGGATGGATTTGGTGAATCTTAGAGGCGCTAGCTTTGCTGCTAATCAAGGGCCAGAACCAGCCCACACACATCTGCCTCTCTCTCCTGTTGCTTGTTGTCAAAGGAAGGAAAGAAGGAAGGAAGGAAGGAAGGAAGGAAGGAAGGAAGGAAGGAAGGAAGGAAGGAAGGAAGCAGGGAGGGAGGGAGGGAGGAAGGGAGGGGAGAGGTGCTGATATTTTTGCCAAAGAAAGGAAATGAAGAAATTTGTTCCATTTTCGATGATAGGACATGCGTAGGTGTTCGCATCTGCTAACCCAGNAGGAAGGAAGAAGCCCTCAGCTTTTTAGATGAAGTCACTACCCCTATTGCAGAAAGCAGGGACAAATGAACATGCATCACTAGTTTCACCCCCTATAAACCCTTTTCTGTCTTCCACCCACAGTAGATGTGGTGCCCCCTTTTTTTCCAGACTTTAAATATAGCCATATTTATCTTGTCATATCAGCTCTTAAAGAAAGAATTCTGTCTTGGTTGAGCTTATTCCTTGACGTAAAAAAAAAAAAAAAAGGAAGGCACTGGAGCTGTTTGCCATTCAGGCCCGTTCCCATTGTCCCTGAGAACGAAATACACAATTAACTGTGCTGAAGAGTGACGTTTGTATGTCCAGAGTAATAGTTCTAAAATAGAAATAGTCACCGTTGTTGAGGGCAACCTGCTTCTGCAGACAGCACGTTGCACAAGGCCTATGGCAAAGATACCCGGTCCGTGTTTTCATGTCTTCTCGACGGGAGCCACGCTTTCTTGGTGTCAGTAGAGGCTTCAGTGAAATTAAATATTTGCCGAGGGAGTTTCTTCTGAGAGCACTTGCTTCACAAAGGCTTTTTGGAGCTGACTAAGCTTAACTAATCATGTGTGGTTATTTGCCTGTGCCCAGAATGTCGACAGTGTGACTCGTTAGCTCAGACCCTGTCTTCCCTGCCATAGAGGAGCAAATGCGTTGGCCAAAACCAAGAGTTCCCATGCAAGCTATGTTCTCGGTGGGAAAGTGTTGGTGTCTCCTGCTTTTGTACAGTGGTGTGACTTTGACCTTTGCCTCCATTCCTTGACGTGATGCTGTAGGGCTTATATATGTCATTATCGCGGGTAAAGAGTTAGGAAATGCCTGTACAGCTCACTTAGACTTCGTTCTTGTGCCTCACAAGCCCTCACCAGAGCAGAGGCTGATTCCTGATTCCTGCCAAGACTTCTTGCTACTTTGCTGTCCTCCCTTTGGGTGACGTTTGTAGAAAACGCACAGCTTTTGCTTCTGAGTGTGTTTTAAGGTGCTTTTGGGTATATGCAAGAAAACACTTGAATTCAAGAGGAAACAACCACACACGTGTTACGACTTTGCTGAAACTGCCCAAGCCAGCTCCTACCAACAAAGGCACACCTTTAACGTCTTGCCAGGCTTGTGTTTCGTAGCTAAACATGACATTTAGGAAATGTCAACTCGGAATGACTTTTTAAAACACTGTAGTAACGTCTGGCTGGCTATTCAGGCAATCTCCCACTTACAAGAATTGGACAAACAAGTTTCCCGTAGATGCAAGAAAAGGCTGCCCACGTCCTCCCTCTCTGCCTTTCATCTCCTTTCCTACCTCTCCTCTCTCACTGTGGCACCTTCAGGGCTGGCCCTTAGTCACAGCTGTGGAAACCCTGGTGGGGAGAGTCGGCCCTTCTTAGAAACGCGTGGATTCCAAGGCCAAGAAGCAGCTGAGTTAGGGGTGACCCCAGAATTGGGTTCTGGGTAGGACCAGGTATGGACTACCAGCATCTATTTTTCTAATAGGTTAAAATTATTTTAAATATACTTCTCTTTGATTCATTTGGACTTAAAAGTAACTTTTTTTTTTTAATAAAGATCAGGTGTTTATGAAAGAGAAAAAGGAAAACATCCCTTTTCATTGATGTGTTCGTTGATGAAATGGGTCATGCGAGTGCCCACATCTATGCACACAGACACAAGCCTGTTCACGCATGGGTACATATGTTCGGCAGTTTATATTGCATTGCTTATGAATGGTTTCCACACAAGCATTTGGTCTTTGTGTAGTGACTTTACCAATGATGGACTCAGAGAGCTTGAAATATTTGAATTTGTGAAAGCAGGGCTGGGGGGCACCAGGTTTAAGTTCTGAGCTGTGTTCTGCTTCCTTCCTCTGCTGCATGGTGCGGCCCCGTGAGCCTTTAAACAGGGAAGCAAACACACGTGCAGACGACTGGCAAACAGAATATAACTCAGAGATTCTCAGGCCATCTCCAGTCTTAGTATTCGGCTATTTTATAAGATCCCTGTTTCCGGAAGATTGAAAATTCAATGAGTCTTAGGCAGAGTTCTTTCAGACTGAGAATTACCTATTCAATACACTGACCCTTGTTAAGATTGGCACCTTAGGGCTAGGGAGACAGAGCGGCATGATTTGCTGAGTTCAAATCCCTGGCACCCACATAAAAGCAGATGAGAGCCCTGCGTGCCTGTGAATCCAGCATAGGAGGTGGACTGGGAAGATGAGGACTGGGATATTGTGGGAGTTCCCTGGCCAGCGAGTGTAGCCAACCAGTGAGCTGCAGCTTAGTGAGAGACTGTACCTCAAGGGAATAAGGAGGCAAGGGGCAGAGGAGTGGACCCAGTGTCCCTCTGGCCTCCGCATGTATATGAATGGGAATACTACCCACACATGTGGACACGCGCACGCACACACGCACACAAACACACACATACACACACACACACACACATGTTCCCATTTTATATTCCTACTTATAGACTGAGCCCACACTAACGGTGTATTTATGCCATGGTTTGGAATGACTCACGCAGCATACTCTTCTTGGTAAGTGAACCGGGTTTTTTTTTTTTTTATCTGTAATATTTTATTGGAATTCAGTACCAGAAAGTAAAGCTCATTAAATGTTTGCCTGTGCTAACCTTTCTGAAAGTCTAGATAGCACAATTCTCAAAGTGATAAATGCATGGCCAAGCCCATCACGGAGAGCACATTACCTGGGTCTAAGGAGCCGTAATGGTGCGGTGTAGATTGTCCCGCTGGCCGTCAACAATGGGAACATTATAACAGAGGAACGAGGACCATTTTCTGAGATAGAAAAGCCTCACATTTAGCATAAAGCCAGAAGTAGAAATGGTTTCAAGGGAAAAAAAAGAGGTGTTAGGAATTGTACGTGTTTCGCTTGGAAGGAGGGGGGAGAAAACCAAGCGATCACGATGCTTCCATTCTTTCGTGCTTTGATGTCATGATCGAAATGAGATACAGGGAAGGAAGTGGAATTATTTCATTACAAATGAACAATGAATTTATCATCAAATGACATAACAGGAAAAATCTGAGAACTGCTTGATAAAGCATCGACGAAGCCTTAACAACCGTGAAATTAACATTCTTTAGGATACAGGAGAAGTTAACAAGATGATAGAAACTATTGCGTCATCGTCCGACTTCACAGGTTTCATGAGTTCCATCTTAATTTGGGGTTGGGCCTTTCCTCCTTTATCTGTTGCGGTCCAAATGGTGCATCATGGGTGGTAGCCATAGGATCAACCTACGGGTTCTGCTACTTCCTTCATATACCTGGCTACCGGGAGATGAAACCAAACCTAGTGATGTTAAAAGCTGCCCTACCACCTGAACACTGGCAGAAGTCCCAAGGCCCGGGCTCTCAGCTCCGCCTGAGACATGCAAGAGTTATGAAGACCAATGACGTCTGCCTTTAAAAATAAAAATAAAAAAAGACCCGAAGAAGAAGCAGTTATACAACTCAAGTGATTGTTTTGTTATCCATGTTAAATGCTGTTTTCTTACTCTAAACAAGATCCCAAAAGCCAGCCTAGACCAGCTTCCCCTTCCCATACTTTAATTCTTCCCAGTATTCTAGACGGTAACGCACAGTTGAAGTTTATCCAGTGAGAACCAAGAAGCTCTTGTCATTTGGCATCCACCGAAAACAGCCACTAGGTTTAGATCCGTTTGCATTCAAGCAGACCGTCAGAATGCTCCCTGTGAAGTGGCGCTGGGTTCTGAAGTCTCTGGTTATTTTAGAGCAAGGCTGTACACCTACCTCCTCGTGTATAGGCGATGTCATGCTGAGAGATGACAAGGTTAATCAGCTGGGCTTAGGAGCCGAAAGCACCCAAACACGCGGTTGCTTGACCGCTGAGACAAAAACAAGCCTGGCCTCAGTTGGAGTGGTTTTGCCGTTAGTCACCGAGCACCCTATGTGCGGAAAGCCCCCTGAACCAACTGAAGGAATAGATGGTACAGTCTGAATTAAATAATATGTACCTCCGACTGGAGCTGTGCAGAGAGCCCGAAGACCAGATGGCAGCTATATTTGCTGCAGGACTCTATTTGGGAAATAAGCTTTGTGCCATTTTTGGTCATGTCTTAGCATCTTCGGAGACCATTTTCAGAAGAAGTCATTGAAGAGTCTAGCACACAGCTTTCCAAAACTGAACTGCTCAGGCAAGGTCCATTGTATGACTGTGCATGCAATCAGGGTCTCTCGATGGAAAGGCCTGGAATTCCTTTTCCTCTGGCACTGTTAAAGACACAATCCTCCTGTCCCACCTCGTGTTCACCCAGGCACAGATAAACCTCATCCTGTGAAAATCCCGTCAAGGTCACAGAGGAAGGGTCTGAAGGAACAGGCACGCACGCTTACTGTTGGTGGTTACTCTGTCTAGGGGTTGACTAGAATATCTGCTTACACTCAGAAGCCAAGCGCACGTCCACAACACACATACAAAGGTGGAGTGCTCCCCGCTTCCAAGGCAGAACAGCCTTGAAGTTGCTTCTTCTGGAAAACCTTGACGATTTATCTCATCTCCCATGTGAAAGGCTTGATCTTTGGACAATAGGGCAAACTCCAAGCTTGAAGTAACACAGAGAAACAGCAGCTCACCCTGGGATCGCTTACCGTAGATAGAAGCTTCCAGAAATCACTCCAGATTGTGATTTTCGCTAACGGCAGGATCCTCTGGGATCTTAGGTTGCCTATCCGGATCTGATTGGCCACGGCCTTTGTTTCTTCTGGTTTCACTCCTCATCAATGCTGCTTTCTCTGGTAGACTTCTGAGCTCTTCTAGGCAAATCCGAACCTTTCCATCCACAACACATATTGCCTTTGGTCTGATCTTTAGGCAATATCGACAGGATTCTGTTTTTCACTTTAAATGTCCAGTGACCCTCTGCCGTCCTATGGCAAACCAAGTCCCGATTTCTGTGTTTCGGTTTCATAGTACAGGGTGGGAACTGACTTCCACTCCCTCTTCCAGCCACTGGCTTTGTTTCCTGTGTTCTACAGACAGCATGCTACTGCCCAAAGGCAGTGTGATAGACACTAAGCCCCACCCCACTTCTGTGATAAGTCTGCTCTTGCACACGGCGCCTCAACATGACACCCAGAGGGTGCCTGCTGGGGCACCCTCCTCCTATTCCTTCTAGCCCTGTGAGTCCTGCCCATTACTGACTCGGGTCCCACATTCTAGTTCAAAACATGTGTCTACCATTCAAGTGGAAGTTCCTTGACAGGGTAGAGTGAGGGGTTCAGGGTGTGGCATGGCCGCAAGCCCCTTCAGAGCCTCTTGGGACCACTCCACGTCATCTGTTTCCCCCTAAGCTTCAGCAGTCTGGACCAGTGGTCTCCAGGATGGAGCTCAAGAAAACCCCGGGGCTGCCACAATAACACAGCAGCATCTACTCTGACATTTTTCATATCTGTTCAATTTCTATTTGAATAGTTCTATAAAGTGTAGGACATATTCATGCCTAAATACATTTTTGACATTTATAAATACCATGAACATAGTGGGCCCTCTATTCTGTAGGTTTAGCCAACTATGGATCAGAAATACCCAGGAAAAAAAAAAGCCTTCTGAACTTGTATAGATTTTTTCCCTGAGATCATTATTCTCTAAATAATACAATATAACATTTTTCTATATAGCATTTATATTGGATAGGTGGTATAGGTAATATAGATGATTTAATGTATACTAAAGATTGTGTATGTTATATTCACATACCACATCGACTTGAGTAGGCATGGGTTTTGGTGTCCTGGGATGCATGTACTGAATGATTCTCTTTCTCCCTCTCTCTCTCCCTCTCTCCTCTTTCTCTCCTCTCTCTTCTCTCTCGCTCTCTCTTCTCTCTCTCTCTCTTTCTCTCTCTCTCTCTCTCTCTCTCTCTCTCTCTCTCTCTCTCTCTCATTACATGTGCAAACACTATAATTACTGGAGCTAATAATCAAAACCTGCAATGCCTCAATGTTAGAACGTTGGCATTCCGGGAAGTCAGCAAACGGCCCCCCGACATCCATTAATGCTCTCATTCAGAGATTATCTGGTGATATCCTGCAGTGTGCCACACACTGTTGAGGTGGAGAGGGCAGACAAGAGGAGACTAAACTGCCATCTTTGTGTCTGGCAGCTGCTTTACTGGAAGATGGCTTCAGAGCTGGTGTCACTAAAATCCCTTCCCAGTGGGAGACTGGCAATGGCGATCCAAAGGTCCCAACAGGAAGCCAAGCAAGGGGTGATCCAAAGAGTCTTGAATGCTGGAAACTCAGCAAAGCCGGTGTGGAAAGTTTTGGAGTTGAGTATTGTTTGTGATATTGATCCAGTTGGTATAGTAACAGAAAACAGCAGTGGCTTAAGAATAAGCAAGTCAGCCTCTCTAGTGTAATAGGCTGAGCATTCTGACAGGAGACTCTCCACGGTGAGGGGGCTCGGGCTCCTTGTTTCATCAGCTTCTGCCCTTCCCTTTGAAGGTCTTGCCACCCGTCACTACAGGGAGGATCTAAAGGAAGTTGGATGCACAGCCTCTGCTTCTAAAGGTGCCTAGACTCCTGCACACCACCGCCACTTCTGTCCCCTTGGCCAGAGTATACTGCCTGCCCTGTGTAGTTGCAAGGGGACGGGGGACTATGGTCTTGACCTGAGCTATGCCTTCTACCTGTTGATATGAAAACCCAATGCAGGGGAGAAAAAAAGCAAGAGGGAGAGGAAGCAGTCAAGGGGGCGAGGAGGGAAGAAGCCAGTGGAGGCATATCGCAAGCCAGGAATCCCAGGTCTCTGCATAGAAGGCAAACAGATATGAAAATCACGGTTCTCTCTGCCTCCAGCTTTGTTGCACTGGACTGAGAAGCAGTTTTTGTCCCCGAGTTCAGCAAGGGGACCTGTAAACAGAGCAGAAGATGCCCTAGGATCTTAAGTGGGTAAAACGTCTTCCTGTGTAGTAAGAACGGGGTCTTGCAGCATTGTGCATCTCAGGTCTCTATACTTGATAACCTTTTTTTCCTACAGAGAGAGAGAGAGAGAGAAAGCCCTGGGGAAATTACTTAGTCTACCTGCAGAGTGTCTGGGAGTAAGAGTGGAGATCTGAGTTCACTCCCCAGCCCCCATGTGACAACAAGACAGGGCAGTACATGTCTATAGTCCCAGAGATGGGGAGATGGGGACCAGTGGGATTCCTGGGACCGACCAGCCTAATTAGTTAGCAAGCCCCAGGTCCCAGCGAAAGACCCTCTCTCAAACCTACAAAGGAAAGTATCAAAACAAGGGCAGCTGCAGAGACATAATACCTAGGTTGACCCCTGGCCCCCACATGTGTGTGTCCACGGACACACACAAAGAGAGACACGTGCACACATTATCCCCACGGATTGCTGTGGTACAGTTGAATAAAAGTACATTTTCCAGGTGACATTTTTATTCTAGGTCCTGCACAAAACCAAGGTCGCTGCCTCACGTGGGATTCTAGGCCACACTGACCTCGCTGCCCCTCGGCCCAGATCCTCCTCTTGAGTCTAGGCTCCACATCGGCGAGAGGGATCGTAGAGTGCATTGGAAGCCTGTAATGGTCATAATTAGGCTTTCAGCGCTGGTGTGTGAAAAAGTTGTGCTGAAAAAAAAAATTGTACTTCTGCTGCAAACATCATATTGCAAATGTGCATCTCTTTAGGAATGTCTGCTCCAGGAAAAGAACCCGAAAAAGACACTACTGCCGCTTACGGTGCTATAGAAGCTCCATCTGGGACTTGGTTTGTTTACTTGATTAGCCAAGCGCTTTTCCTTGTTAGCGGTCGTTCACATTCATCCTTTTCAATTATTACTCTGCTTTTCATCTCATCCCGACAAGACAAACCTGCATTTTGACAGCCCGGCTGATTTTTTTTTTTTTTTTTATCTATTTAAGCTGCTAGCAGCAAAATCTGATTTTTACCCCGTACTTTTATTATTTGGAAAAGCAATAAAACCAGAATAGAATCAGAACATGGATATCTATGATTTATAAAGTAAATCTATAACTCCACCTACATAGTAAGTTAGTTTCAGTATCTAAGGGATGTTGAAAGTTACGCAGACATGAGATGTGACATTGGACGAAAGACGGAGGCTCGGACTAAGGACAGCAGGCAGGTGGCATCTAGAACCCAGGAAAGCCAGGGAGTCCATCCCTCGGAGCTTTCGGGAAGGAACTGTGCACTGCTGGCCCTTCGAACTCAGAGATGTTTTGCACCAAGTTCATTTTGATCTGTTGCAGCATCCTGAAGAAGTGTGTGTTCTCAGTTTCCTGTCGTCCTGCTCTGTGCAACTAGAACAGCCCATGTCACCCCTTTCTTGGGAGCTCTAAACAGAGTAGCTCACGGGAATACTGGCTGAGGAGACACGGTGTTCTGACCTGCACTCTCTGAACGTGGACGCACTTAGCCCGTGTTCTGCTTGCTGCTTGCCTAGGCGCTGTAGCCGACTTCTGTACTGGCCTTGACACTTTGAAGGGACTCTGCAGGTCTCCAGATAGATTCATCAACATCCACTAATGTTCTAATTCAGCTCTCGGAACACATTTTTCTGGAGAGTTCCTTCGGACGGCTTCCGTGTACTTTTGTAGATACTTTCTCAAAGCATTTCTCTCTCTCTGCTCCTCTTCCATTCACAGAAGCATCTGGTAACTTGTTGGACTGTGTGGGGAGATGGAGGGGTGTTCCCAGCAGAGGTGTGAAGTGCCAGCCTCTAAGATCTCAGGGAAGGGAGGGGAGTTCCCAGGCTAGTCTGCCCTGCCAGAGCAGTGAGTCCTGAGTCAGGACCTGGCTGGCCAGGCCTGCCTGCCTGCCTGCCTGCCTGCCTGCCTTCCTTCCTTCCTTCCTTCCTTCCTTCCTTCCTTCCTTCCTTCCTTCCTTCCTTCCTTTATTTCTTCCCTTTTTCTTTCTTTATTTCATCCCTTCCTTCTTTCCTTTCTTTCTTTATCTCTTTCCTTTCTTCTTTCTTTCTTTCCTTCCTCCATCCCTCCCTCCTTTCTTCCTCCCTCCCTCCTTCCCTCCCTTCCTTTCTTCCTTCCTTCCTGTCTTTTAACTAATGAGAAATTTTTGTGAGTATGTGTGGACACAGAAAAACCTCTGAAAAAGAGACTTCATGGCTTCACATTGGTTGACTCGCCTCGGGTCAGTGGCATCTTTGAAGCAGGGCCTGGAGCAAATAAACTGAAGAAATAGTACAGCCTCCCCTCTGCCAGGTCAGATTTATACAACTTTGTGTGTCAGGAAAAGAAGCCAGCCAGCACAATGGGCTTTCAAGCCTTAATGCCCGAGTGCTAATAATACTATGTGGGTTTACGTGGGACATTCAAATCATCATAAATCGTTAGATAGGGCTGCCCCATCCACAGCCGACGAACAAGGGCTCATGACAGATGGTAACAGCACAGACCTGGCTGGAACAGCAGAACGGTGTGGGACTTACTGCTGGCCAACTGCCTAGGCGCCACCTCTCACTTCAAAGCCGAGTGTGGGACAGTCCTCCATACCCTGGACTCTCTGAGCTCAGAATGACCAGACTGTTCAATGAAGAGCTAACAAAGTTGCAACGCAGAGGCTTGAGCAAACAGAAGTTTGTTTTCTTCTCACAGGTGGCCTTTCTGGTGTCACCATATCCCACTTACCCGCAAAGTTGAAGCCCGGCCCGGCTTAGATCTAACACCCAGTGGGAAGCTCTTCTTGGTCTCCTATGCCTGGCTCTCTCTCCACTCAGGGTGCTCTAAGAAAACATGGAGCTTCCCCCATGATAGCTTCCCCCAGTGGGCCCTGTGCCCTCCCTGGTCGTCCTCGCCAGGATTCCTTAAGTTCTCTTCTGCATTCATCTGCCTTCATCTGGTTCTCAGCACAGGGTTACCTATGGGGGAGATGGTGAGTAAACTCTCCCCGAATGAGAAAATCAAAACCAGAAGACTCCACTCTGTCCCCTTCTCGCTGTTCTTACTGTGTGACTTTTAACAGGTCTCTTAAATGTGACACTGGGGGCGGGAGTCCACGTTCTGGGAGGACAGAAAGTTCTTTTAAGGAAATACGGACACGCTGATGTAGCTCTTTACCTGTCCTGTCCTCACAAATCGAAGTCCATAGCTTGCAAACCATAAGTTGGGAGTGTTGCTGGGAGTTTCATTTTTCCAGCGTGAATTGGTTCTGAAAGAATGAAATTCCACCTCCTCATACACATTAACAGTCAACAGATTCACACCTATTTATGTTTGTAATTCTGTCCTTCACCCAAGACTTTCTTTCCTACAAGAAACTCTCTACATTTCTAACAGGACGCCGCTGACCAAAGCGGTGTGTTCCGCTACGTCCACTTTTGATAGGCACATTCATTTTTTTCCCCCATCAACAAGAGCTTTCTTCGTACTAAGATTTATCAGGTGATGATAATTCGATGAGCTAGTATATAAGAGCGGTGTCAGATAAAAATTACCTGCCAATATTGGCCATCCGTGAACCTGCGTTGGCAATACACATAATTAACCGTGTTAATTGAAACAGTTGCCATGGAGACAGAAGGAAGAGCGCTTCCCATCAGCTTGACAGGAGTGAGCATGTGAGTGTCGGCTGTATGTAAATAATCACAACCGCTCACACACGGTATCTGTGTCAGTCTAAAGACTAGACTTGAGTCTCACAGTTTAGAGGGCGTTCCCTCCAGTATCCTACGATGCTACCCTAGGCGCCAGAATCTTAGCATGCTGTAGGCACTTCTCGCTAGTCAATTAAACATGCTTAGCCTTTTATTAACACCGTACATGCTAAAGAGGTAATTGGCTAAGAGTTCTTAAGGGGTGTAATTAATTTGTCTTAATTTTGCCCTGTGTTCACCGTCAACTGTGACAAATTCAAGACTCAAAAGTAAGCTGAAATTAATTTTTGATCTTCCTGCAAAGTCTTCCATCTTTGAAACACGGCGTCACGGCGCTGTGCAGGCTGGCCTTGAACTCCTGGACACAGGTGCTCCTTTGGCCTCGGTCTCCCAGCTAGCTGGAAATACACTCGAGCATTCGCTGACATACCAAGCTACCTTATTGCAAAATATCAATATTTTTGAAATGACAATATTGGAATGTAAAACTTTAGTGCCCTAAATAAATTTACTACAGATAAAATTTAGTTTATATTTAATGTAATTATCACTACAGGTAATATTTAGTTTATATTGAATGTTTTGTGCTCCGTGTAGAATTTTTTTCACTCTGTCATCACAACAATTATTCTAATGAGAAGTGACGGGAGGGGGGTTCCTTTCCCCATGACTTCGTGATCAGCCGCTTACTTAGAGGCAGTCAGTAAGGCTCTCTGACTCGCTGAGTCAGCAAAGCAGCATCCGGGTCAGGTGGTTGTAACCTCGTGCAGACAGTGTGCGCCTTCTGCTACCAGCACACCGAGAAAGCAGGAAAGACAAATGGATTTATTGTCTTTCTGCAAACAAGTTATTCTGCAATCAGATCACAGCCAATAAAACGTGATTTGATGACTCAGGTAGTTGGTAGAGAAACCTTGACAGAAATCTATAATTTTCCAGGAGGATGGGAGCATGCTTTACATCTTTCTCTCGTGTTGAAAAGAGACGGTGATGCTGTGGGAAGCAGCTTTTGCATTAGGTTCTACGTAAATTACTGAAAATGGTCTGAAGAAATTAAGAAAGTAGTTTCATATACATGCATCCCCGAAGAGGATTCCTTTCTCTCTCTCTCTTTTCTTTCTTTTCTTATTTTATCTTTTTATTTTTATTTTGAGACTAGGTCTCCTGTAGCTCAGGCTTGCATTGACCTCTGTACGTAACTGAAGATACCCCCAAAGTCTTGATGATCTTGTCTCACTTGAGGGCTGGATACCCAGGGTGGGCAATGCCTGCCTGCTACCTAACTCCTGTGTTTATTCCACACATGGAAATATGAAATTAAAGCTCAGCTCCTGAAAGGTAATTGTCCCATGGGTTATCCACAGAGTGATACTGCAAATTTGGCTACATTCTTTCAAAATATTACTTATTTGAATTATTCAAGTAAATGCTTTCGAATTGATGGGGGTCATGAGGGCTGTGAACTATGAATACTGTTACTAGTACTAGTTACTTAGTTGGATATTTGAAGTAATGTAACAACGTTACTGTCATTTTGAAAGCATTGAGAAACCCGGATTTCACCAATTTCCCTTGAAATAAGAGGTCAGTTCTTGGTAGAGTTTGTCACGGACCCAGGAAGAAGGCACTGGACAAGTACACAGGTTTGTTTCCGAGCACCAGTGGCTCACGACTGCCTTTTAGACGGCCCGAGAGGTGAGGGCCCAGAAGCTGAGAGACACGGACTTCCTGAAGTAAAAAGGAAGGAGACATCACCATGCCCAGAACAGCTTTTCGTACTTAGTAAACACTCCATAATTTTGAGAGAATAAATGAACTTTAGACTGTTCAGCCTGATCAAGCCCAGGATAATTTACTTTTTGATATAGCACACAAAAATGACACAAGGGTAGTAAGTCAGAGTGATGAAAAACTTAAGCTACCTGGACACCAGCTGCAAGTCTTAGTCGCGTCTAAATGAAAACTGGGTCCCAGATACCAATTTGCCTCTCTGACATTTCCATCTCTAGAAGAGTAAAAGAGATGAAGGGAATGGCTATTTGGATCTAATTTTAACCAAGGGGAGATCGGTTGGTGAAATAGAAGTAGAGTAAGTTTTTATCCATCTATTTAATAAAAACTATTGGGTATCTGGCAGTCAGCTTAGCTTGTGGCGTTTGTGATAGTCATGAAGCAGATGATAGATACAGCCCGGGGCACCGCATATTCCAGATATTTTAGACAAGTGGGAAGATGGACCGGTAGAGCCCGAGACTCTAAAACGAGAAGGACCTGCCCTGAAAGTCCAGAGCTGTGCGGCACACAGTCGCCTTTGCTCCCATTCTCTTTGCTGTGAAACTTGAAGCTGCCAACGGCAACGCTGCGTCTATCACCGGCTTGTGGCGTCCTTGCCAATGCAACAGAACTTGGAACATAAAGCCAGAAGCACATCAAGGGCGTCTTCCCAACTCCAGGAGTTCGAAATGGGAGGTGTATGAACTAAACAGTAGCAGCAGATTGACCCCCCAGTTAGAACCGCGGAACCAAACCTAGAGCGTGGGCGTGGCCGCAGAGGATGGACCTGTTTTCGTCAGCGACTCAAATGGTGAACTTGGGAGAAACAATAGCAAAAACAGACATCGGTGAACTTGGTCACTGGCGTCCTCTGTGCTCTCTCCCTTTGTCCTCACACCAGCTCTCTGCAGATGATGGTGTTTGTTTGTCCTCACTTTCTAATGAAGTCAATCAGAGCTGCTAACGTCCTCAAGGTTACACGGCTTCTCAGTGGCACAGTTGATTCAAGCCCGGACTGCCGACTTCATGGTGTGAGTGACTTCAATGATATCCTTCGGTTTGGGAATGGCCAGGGCGAGATGAACGGCCCTAGTGGAAAGTTACAGATTTGCTCCTCAAAAGTACCCCAATAGACTTGAAAAGTACGTCGAATGGATGTGAGCCAAATGTAAACTCATGCACTTAAGTTACCAAAAACACCAACTACAAAAGGAAACCCCCCATGCCAGTAGCAGGTCCTGGAGATTTGGGGCTGTGGGCTTATTATGGCCAGAGTATAAAGTGATGTGGTTGTCGACAGAACTGATTTTAAGCTACATTTTATTTTCCAAATAATATATTTTAATTAATTCTTTGGGACCTTCGTACAGCATACCTCGGCCGGTTCTTCCCTACCCCCCCCCCCCCCCCCCCCCCCCCCCTCTTTTTCCCTCCTTTCTTCTTTTTTTTTTTTTTTTTTTTTTTTTTTTAATAACGTCTTCTGTTTGGTATTTGAGAATTGAATACACGGGCACATGTAGTTGCTCATATCTGTTCCCTGCTCCCCCTCTGTAATGCCAGCCATATCCATCCTGACTCCTCACCCCACCCCAATTTGTGTCCTCTTTTTAAAAAAGGTTTTTCCTTATTCTTTCTTTCTTTCTTTCTTTCTTTCTTTTTTTTTTTTTTTAAAGAAGATGCTATCTTGAGCGGATTTCCTGGTCCTGTAGTTCTTAGAGTCTTTCTGCCCCATGATCTGCAACATTGTTCCCTGAGCCTTCAGTGTAGGGTTGTGTTGTAAATGTCAACCAAGTCAGGAATGAGAATGTTCTCGGTGCCTCATGGGAAGTGACAGGTAAGGACTGAGAGCCGTTGCAGAAGGGATGGCTTCTGACCCCCCTGGGATCCTGTGTAGCACACCAAGCCCGTCTGTGCTCTATGCGCTACCATACAGTTCTTGAATCGGGCAAGGGGCTGGATATTGAAACACAAAAAGACACAGGGACAGACAAAGAGATGAGGACACGCATCATCCTTGAAATAGCAATGCCCCAAGAATGTCCTTCTTATTGTGTTTAGGGGCAGCTTATATAGGGATAGCCAGGCCCCAGCCAAACCCACCAGAAACCACTCCCCTGCCATCAGGAACTCCTGAAGGCCTCGTGTTCAGTGCAGCTGCAAGCTATCTCAGAGAAGAGGAAAAGAAGTTGTTTACAAAGAAATTCAGGATCTGGGGGTTCACAGCTCCCAACAATCCTGGAGTCACACTCCTCCCCTTCTTCTTCATGCGCTGCCAGTGAGCACCGGTGGCCAGCCAGCCCCTTACCAGCACACTCAGTGACAGCCCAGGGCAGCTTTTCTTGTCCTTGAAGACACTGGATACACCAGGAAGGAAGGAGAAAGAGAATATGAGATCACGGGTCAAGGAAAGGCTGAGAGAGAATGGGATCAAACTGGTGGGGGGGGGAGAGTGGTTCACAATGATCTGTCCTCACTGAGAAGTGGGAAACAAAATTTAATATATCAAGAGAATTTAATATATCACGGGAAAACTTTCTTTAGCTCTTTGGCTTAAAAATTAAAAAAGAACATTTAATTTGCGGCCATAATGCTTGTGAATACTAAGGTACCTCGATTGTAATGAACCTTCTAGATCCCTGTTGGACAGTTACCTCGACGTACGTTGTATGAAAGCGGTAGCATTAGGCCCATGTAACCGTCACCAGCATGGGAGTGAGGTGGGCTTAGCACTAGCTTTGCTGAAGACGGGTTCCGGGGACCTGGCCTTAGCATTTAAGCCTTAGTTCCCACCAATAAAATGGAGTTAATAATGCCTGCCCCGTGGCGCGCTCTAAGGATGTAGTGGAATAGTGGCGCGCTCTAAGGATGTAGTGGAATAGTAACGACCACCCACTGCGGTGCTCCAGGAAAGACTTTTTGATTTGTCCGGTGTTTATCCCCAGCACAAAGGACAGCCTGGATAAAAAGTAGGTGCTTGTTGGTGTTCAGTGAATGAGCACATGAATGAATGAATGAATGAATGAATGAATAGATGATTGAATGAATTGATTGATAACGATCTCTGTTGTGAAGGATGAGAGCAAATGAGTGTTATGGAGAGGTTTGACGGGGTCCGTCAGAGCCAAATTAGTGTTTCCCCTCCCCATGTCACATGACCTCCGGATCTTCCAAAGGCCAAGTCTTCCTAGTCTTATCTTGGTCCCTACGCTGCTCTCCGTGGTGAGCTTAAAATGGCCTCACTCTAGCTAAGCGTGTATCTCTGAAAGCTTGAAGTGAAATTGGAGCCCAATGACTGGTAGTCACTCACAAACAGAGGACAACCTAGATGGCGTCTCAGGCATTCCCATCTCTGATACATCGGGGTTCGCCCGAGAGAAAGATTTAGCAAAACACAGACATCCTTTCGGCGGCTGGTTACCTCTTGGTCAAGCTTGAGTGTGGTAAATTACGTATGAGCGGTTGGTCAGCTCCGCACTGTGCAAATCCAGGTTCAAATAAAACCAGACAACACCTTCGGTACGTCTCCTATTGCTCTCCCTGAGGCATGTACATGGTGATAAAACTTTCGTGTCCATAATATTAGATGAAAGCGCACGACATTCATAAACCAGGAGGACAAAAACTCAGGGTGCATCAGATTGAAATCGCCAATAAAAGTATCGAGTTTTCAGCTCGGCGTTTGAGGATGACAGCGGAAATAAGGAGTTCTGGATTCAGAGCGCTGTGACCCAAAGTGAGAGGAATCAGGCCGAACTGAGTGGAAGGAGAAGCCATCTCTATTTGCTGCAAGAGAAAACGGAACAGGGGATTTACTTAGTCACACGCGTGTAGTCTGAGCGTGTAGCTGAAGCCCCGCCAGCTAACACCTTGCGTGTGGCCTTCTGGTCTTCTAATTGCTTGCTCCGTGATAATCTTATCTCCGGGCACAAGCCAACCTTGAAGCTGGAACTGCGTGGCAATTAAGGAAACTCGCACATCTCATAGAGGCATGTAGGAGATCGCCAATAAATATTTATCAGTTAACATCTGGACGCTAAGAAGATAGGTTTTCTTTCTGGCTTAACCTGGGACTCCAGTCTACCGTTGCTGGTACTCCCTCGGGGAACTACAAAGGGTACCTTCTCCCTGAAGCCCTTCTGGCCAGAATCAGCTAAATTAAAGTCATCTCTCCGCCATCCCCTAGAAAGCGTCTTTTCAGACTGATTTGTTTCGTATTTGGTTATATTCCAGTTTATCGTAGTTATGACATCTGAATACCACACAGCACACATCCTCATCCAGAAAGGAGTTGCAGCTTGTGTAGGGGCACAGCAGCCAACAGCATCCCCACAGGGTCCGACTTGCAGGAGAGGCATGCCGGGCGTGTTTCACGTGGCTGAAGAAATTCTTAAAGCCACCCTTGACTGCTTGTCCCTGTAAATCTGCCAAGAATGGGTACAAATGGAACCGAGATTGAAAGATGGATCTATTTCATCAAACACGTGGCCAAACCTAATAGATGTACACCTCAGAATTGCTTGAAGGTAGACTGTGTAACTAGCTGAAAGTCTTCCAACGGGAAATAATATATGGTCTTGTATTTGGTTGAGAGACCTGTTAAATATTTGATGTGCTGTACAAAAAAAAAAACAGTTTTGATGCATTCAATCTTTAGAAAAATGCTTTGGGGAGGGTGAAACTACCTATGGCCGAGGTTCTTAGCCTCTCACGAGCATTTCCATTGTGAGCTGAGCTACAGGGCAGGCCCAAGCTCCCAACAAAGACAAGAGAACGTGACTGTCAGCTTTCAGACCTCTGGTCCTCTGAAGGATGAAGGAAATAAGGCAGGCAGAGAGGAAACCTGTTTCTAAGATCCCACAGGGGGTGCAGAGGCGTCAAGAGCAGCAAACCTTCAGAGTTGTGTGTGGGGGTTACGTTGAGCATGTAATGGCAATGTTAGTGGCTGAATGTGCACATTAGTGGCTGAATGTGTTTGCACTGGGTGGGTGGAAGGGACTTATTCCCCTAACAGTCTAAGGAGTGGACATTGTAATCTTTCTCAGGCAGAAGTATACACTTTGGTGGAGAGGAACCGGAACTTAACGAGTAGCTTGTTATTTTGACTACAGAGCTCTATGTAAGGGAAGAAAGTATTAGGAGGCTGTTAAGGGAGTTGCCTGGGGCCACAGTGGGATCCAGTAAGGGAGCCGTGAGAGGCAGTGAGTGGGTCCCAGTACACCTTGACACTCCGAATGGCGAGGAGGTGATGTCGTGTTGATGGTGTGGTGGGGATGGAAAGGGCACCTGTGGTGTGGCTGGTACCACATGTTGATTCTACGGTTCCTGTTCAGAAAGAGTCAGAAACTGGGAAGTAAATGGAAAACTCAGGTGCTCTGCAAAAAGGAAGGAATGGTGGGAGAGGGTTTTTCCTCTTTCCCACATCTTTTTGTAGCTAATTCGTCCTGTGCATTGTGCTCGATACTCTCACTAAGAGACAGGTGAGCAGAATCTGTAAGATGTAGTCTTCTTAAGAGGAATTCATTCAACCTATTTCTGCCTTATGTGTGAATCGCTTTATTTTTTACTAATTTCCCATTTCACCATAACTCAGGTGACAGACTTATTTCTAGTACTGTTAGAAACAGGAAGATTTTAACCACGGTTTCTTGAATCTTGAGCCTTCAGAAGGGATCAAAATGAGCATTTATTATCTGGGTAGTAGAGAGACAGCCAGATCCCGTGCATTCTTGTGTCCACCTTGATGCAATGACTTGAAATCAGAGGAGTTAGTGATTTCCAGGTGGCTCACTCCTTAGCTCGCCGTCTTTGCTCGGACTTTGCTCTGTCTACTTAACTGTTTGCTGTTCTCTAAAGATAGAGCCTTAAAGGAGAGCTAGGTCATGAAAGTGATGTTGACACCTGGTAGCCATGAAACCAAAACACACAACAGGTGTGGTGTTTGGCAAGAGGGATCGCCGTAGTGAACTTGCTCCGGCCGGTAGTGGGCCTTTAAAACGCTGGGGATATAGACATTCACAGCTTACAAGCACGGGGCAATCACCCCTTGCCTGGCTCAACCAGCTCCTCTCTGGGATTGCCCTCCTGGGTCCTGAATCAGGCAGCAGCCTTGGTGGGAGGAGGGAAGGGTGGAGCTGCACAAGGGGCACCTGCAGCCAGAAGGCTGAGCTTTGAGGGTTATCGCCATCCTCAGCCTGTTGCGTGAGCCTCAGGTTCTCATCTGTACGAAGAGGATGGCAGGAAATGGGGCTCGTGGGCCCCAGAATCTATTTATATTCTTTTATAGTATTTTTATGAGACTTGCTGTGTGTCAGGCACTCTCGTCATCGCTTTACAAATATGAAATTCATTCCAGTTGCTTTTACCTCCCTGTGGGGTATCTGCCGTTATTATAATCTCCACCATGCTGATGAGAACACTGATGCTCAGGGCATCGGCTGACCTGCTCACCTCCTGAATCAGCCAGAGGCAGAGCTGGTTTTTGAGCCATGATGGAGCATCATTGCACATTTGTATCCTAAGGCTCTGCTGAGCAGGAGAGAGACGTAGCTCCTCTCGCGAGTGACGGCAGAGACCCTCAGGTCAGGAGACTTCCTGGGCCCACCACTTGTGTGTGGATAACTGACTGGGCGTTTAATGCTGGGGTCAGGTGAGGCCAATCAAAAAGACAAAGTCCAGGGTTGGGTGACACATTTTAGTTGTCTAAAAAAAAAATTAAACTGGCAAATAGCTATCATAAATAGATCAGACCGATTTGTCGGTAGAAATGGGTCTGAGAAGTAACAAGCCCTTCCACACTCTGCCTCCGAATTGTCACCCCACCCATGCTCCTTCCACTAGGCTTTCGCCCGTGCAAACTGGATAGCCGCCTCCTTTTGGTAGGACTCTGCCCCGACTTCATGTTATCGTGGAATGCTAAGTTAGCTAACAGATGTTTCCACTTGGGTCTGGAGCCAGATACAGGGTTTAGAAATGATTGCTACTGGGTCCAGTGCCGGAACTGTTGGCTCATTGTTGACCGTGCCGGCCCTGGAGAAACCCTTAGCAGACAGTCATACTCAGAATTGCCCTTTGGAACGATGGCTGCCGCCCCAGCCCGTGCAGCTTTCCAGCCTCTGCACAGCCAGGTAAAGGCTGCAGGTTCATCTCTATGGATCTGCTTCCCTTGGGGTAAGAAGAAGAAAGCTGGGTGTTTGCTAGCGTGGGCATGAGGACACAGACACTGGGCATCTCCTTTCGGTCCTGGAGGCCCTCTCAATCCTGGGTGGCTGTGGCCACCAGCCCACTGTTGATTCATTACTCAGCCACACCCCAGATCCTGCCACTACTCCGGTTCCTGGCTCTGCTTGCGTCACAGTTGCAGACAGTAAATGAAAGTTGATAAAGGTGGCCCGCGGGGGAACAGAATTGGCCATTCTGCGCCTAAGGAAGCCAGTAGCTGGAACGAGGCCCTGACAGCCCAAAGCCAAGCAAGCACCAAGACAGCTGGAGAGTGAGTCAGGGTTGGAGGGTTGGGACGACTTAGGAAGGACGGGGTGGATGGGGAAAGGAGGGCAGGACCAGGGGGCACTGGTTGGCTCTGAGAGTCAAATGCCTCGATTGCACCCACTCACAGTGAGTTTGGGATGAACCTCTGCTGCTGTGAGAAATGCATTAGAGATTTAGTAAGAAAATTCTGACTTCGTGAGCAAGGACTCTAGTGCCTTGGTTGGCCTAGAGATTGTGAAGCTGGAATGTGCTCTGAATAGCCAGTAGTTCCTGGACTGGGAGTTTGCTTGGTGGTAACTGAGCCATCCTTCCTGAATTAGCTGTGTTCCTGTAGGTTTGCTCTCTGGCTTTCGTGAGGGCCCTCTTTGCCAGTCCAGAATTCTGTTTCCTTTGGGGGAAGCCATACCATCTTCTGGAAAAGACACTGTGACAATTAAAATCACCCAGCCCTGCCACCTCCACCAACAACAAACGGCAAGCCTGTGGCAGGACTCTGGTGGAGCTCGCCCATTGGTGCAGACCAAATCCCATCCCACAGCCGTTCCTTGCAGAATCTTGATCCTATGGCTTCCGAGGCTCCAGAGTCTTTTCCCGCTTTCACGTCCGGGCCTTGTGTGGACACACGTGTTTTTATCGCTGATCTGTGAGCCCTTTGCAGGAGAGCTTTGGAACCAGAGATTCAAGTTCCTATTTTAACTCAGCTGCTTGCTGGCTGTGGGACTTGTGTGTGTGCCTTGTGCGTGTGCCTTGTGCGTGTGCATGTGTGTGTGTGCATTGGGTGTGTGCCTTATGTGTGTGACTTGTGCATATGCCTTGTGTGTGTGTGCCTTGGGTGTGTGCCTTATGTGTGTGACTTGTGCGTGTGCCTTGGGTGTGTGCCTTATGTGTGTGCCTTGAGCGCGTGCCTTGTGCGTGTGCCTTGTGTGTGTGCCTTATGTGTGTGACTTGTACGTGTGCCTTGTGTGTGTGCTTTGTGTGTGTGCCGTGTGTGTGCTTTGTGTGTGCGCCTTGGGTGTATGCCTTGTGTGTGTGCCTTATGTGTGTGACTTGTACGTGTGCCTTGAGCACGTGCCTTGTGCGTGTGCTTTGTGTGTGTGCCGTGTGTGTGCTTTGTGTGTGTGCCTTGTGTGTGTGACTTATATGTGTGCCTTGTGTGTGTGCCTTGCCCCTCTGTACTGCCAGCTCATTTTCTGCAAGAGGCGGTTGACAAGAACCCAGTTTTGTCTAGCGTAAGGCCGACTGTGAGGCTATAATGAATGAATGCCTGGAAATGCATGGAACGTTCTTAGAGAAGCCCTGGGTACACTGTAAAGAGTCACTGAGGGCTGTGGTCAACTATTCCCAGCATTCTCCGTGGACCTGGAACAGTTGGTATTAAATGTTCAGAGACTAAGGGACAACTTGGTCCTTGCAGAGGGGATCACCTCCAGGGAGCTAGAGATGGAGGGGAGGAGAACACACTGTTTCTCTCTTAGCCTTTGAAGAGAGTTTGTGGTAAGAATTTTGGGCTCTGAGGGGTAAAGAGTTAGATAATGTTCTTGTCACAAGCCTTCTGGGATTTGGGATTTGTCCTGTGGGCAATTGGAAGGCAGGAAAAGAGACCTAGGTGATCTACAGGACCACAGCCTCCTAGGGTGTGCCTGGTGCGGGAGGGTCTTCTGGGGCCCTTTTTTTGCTTCCCACAACACTGGCCTTTGTAGAGACAGCCTTGAAGAGGAGCACATTTTAAAGACTTGGATCTACATTGTTGCATCTTAAAAGAACCAAGTGTAATTGAATTGCTGATACAAGCGGCTACTTGTACAAGGTCCAGGTCACCCTAATCTCTATGGAAACGCGTGTTTGTTTTAAAACCTAGCAATCCAAAGTGGGTTTTTAATCAGGTCGCTTTCGGTGATAAGCATTTTATTTATATTCTCCAGCCATCGAAGACCTGTGAAATCAAATGATTTCAAATTAAGTAGAAAAACCATGGCACAGAAGAATGTTAATAGAGCCCGCCACACGTCCAGCCTCCCCCTTCCTGTCCCCAGTCTGTGCCTGCACCCGCTGCTGAGATCGCCCCATTTATTCCCACTGTCCTCTGCTCTCTTTAGCTCCCAACTTGCACTCAGCCAGGAAGGGAAATGCGTTGGCATTTTATGGAAAAAAAAAAAAAACAGTTAATCTTCTCTCATCACCATCCGCTAGTGCTGTTAGTAAAAGGGAAAATTCAAAGCGGGGGTGTGCAGTGTGCACTAAGTGCTCACCCGGCCGGGTCTCCTCACTGTGTGTGCAAGGCGCTGAGAGCCACAGGACCCTGCTCCCTGCCTCAGCACCTGCCTGGGGGTGAAAATGGCCTGGAACTCAGCTCTGTCAGCACATTCTGCCCTAGATCTGCTCAAGTGATATTCTAAGTGATTGGAAGCTTTTATCTGCCTCGGAAAGCAAGCCTTTTCAAATAAGTATTGACTGTTAATGACCTGTTTAAATAAAACATTCAATTTCCCTTTCTTCCCCCCAACAAAGAATTGAGTCGGCAGAGACATTTCTAAAGGAAAGGCTAGCCCTGCCTTTCAAAGGAGGCTGAGCCAAAGCTTTTAAATGTGAACATTTTTTTCCCTGACATTTGCCCTTAAAATGCTATTCAGTGAAGTTGGGCTCACAGGAGGTTGAGCACATTGAAGTGTCTTTGAATAAAAAATGCAACCTTGAGGGTTCTTTTTCCTCCAAATTAAAAAAAATGCCCCAACTAAGTACTGCCCTACGAAATTCATATTCTGTCACCATGCTGTCTCGATGTTTATGAATGCTCATTCTTAACAATCAGAGAGACTTTCCTCTGAGGGATGGGTTAGTTACCACACAAGACCTTTTATTAAAAAGGGAGAATTAAAAAAAAAAAAAAAAAAAAAAAAGAAGAAGAATCCATGGAATGTAAGTCCGAGATCGCAATAATTACAGGCAAAGGAGAGAGGGCCCAGAAAACCTCACAGAAGTCCAGGCGGCAGCCACCGGTCCAGGTAGTAAATTTAGAGAAAGTTCCGTTTATACAGAATAAGCCTTTTTACTCTCCAGTTGGCATATGGGCACCCCACTCTGCACAGAAGACTAGATGGTGGGTCTCTGAACTCGGTTAAAAGTGATCTAGATAGAAAAGTGGCCTACTACATCAAACTCCGCACCCACTCGCTCTGTGTTTTAAGGTGAGCGCTCAGCTCCCTGCCACTCTTAAGAGTCCCTGTCAACTCAAAGGACCTTATAGGTCACTGAATATGTCCACCTTTTCTCCACCCTCGGAGACCTGAGGCTCGCGTGCCAGAGCTACCTGAGGCTGTCAGGAATGCAGGCAGGCACCCTTTAGAAACCACATCACACGGCAGCTTCTCCCAGCTCCCCTGTCCATGCCTACTGTCCGGTTTCCTATCCACCACACGCCGCTCTGGCATGACCCATGCTGGGAAAAGAATGAAAGAAGTCAGTCTGTGACCCTTACATCTTCTTTCAAAAGTAACTGCATGCCCTGAACTAAGTCACAACGCAGTCATCAAGATGTCCCTATCCCGGGAGACTGATGGTCACTGTGTTGTGTCACCAACATCTTGGATGCAAGATCTGAGACCGGCGTCAGAAAGTGTCTCCGTTCATACATGATCACTGCATGTTCTAGGCTGTGCCAAGGTCAGGCACGTAGACATATTAATTGCTGTAGAACAGGGATACGGATGATAAACCCTTGCATGCCATGCAGTTC
Organism: Alexandromys fortis; assembly: GCF_014885135.2. Classification (NCBI taxonomy): domain Eukaryota; kingdom Metazoa; phylum Chordata; class Mammalia; order Rodentia; family Cricetidae; genus Alexandromys; species Alexandromys fortis. The sequence goes on along the minus strand of NW_026067986.1, from coordinate 1,558,948 downwards.
CTGAGAAGCTTCATAGCATCAAATAGATGTTGCCTACAACCATTTGATGTGGCTCTACACACTTTCAGCCGAGGCAGGACATTGGTAGAACCATCAATGGACTTTCTTGCCCGGCGCTTGACTCTGCAGCTTGTGCACTCTGCCTGTGTACATCACATACCTGCCTGGAGGGCCAAAGCTGGACCCTCAGGACTGTATTCTTCCTACAGTTCAAAGTCCACGACGCTGTGATAATGGCTAGGGGCCGAGTCAGCAGGCCTGGGTTTGAGCCTTGGTCATGTGGCTTCTTGCTGACTCTTGTACTCTTGTACTCACTGGTCACGAGGAGAAAGTAAAAAGTTATCTATCATTTGCATCCTAGAGTCAAGAGGGGGTGAAATGAAAAGCAACCAAGCCAAACTACGTGTGTCCAAGGCTAGGAGAGTGCCTGACATGCTCGCTGCACACTCTCCATGAGTGTGCTCATTGATACGAATAATGTTAGCAAAAGAACCACTCTTTAGTATGTAGAGAGTAACTACCAGTTATCCATGTAGACTTCCGTGGGACCCCAGCTACTGTGTGTTGGTTTGGGACCAAGGAAAACACTCTCTTTATGTCTGAGGACAGAGATCTAGTCCAAGATTAGTGAGTGGGCTCTCACCTTGAGTCTGGTTGAAATCATGTTACCATGTTCCTTTGCGTCCAGCCTGGCATACGACAGGCTATTTGAATTTCTAGCAAGTCCCCAATGGTGCTGAGCATGTTCCCCTGGGAACCACTCTCCAAGAACGGCTGCACTGGTCCAGCACTTTGTAGGAGAAACAGAATGTGTGCCCACAGACACGAGTTTGAATTCTGTGGTAGACACATTAATAATAATAATAATATTAATACTATAATAGAAATGGATGGAAAATGGAACAAAATGGATAATATACTTTGTTTGACTTAATCTATAAAATACAATATAATGATTTTAGCATCCAGTCAATATAAAAATATGAACGAGAGAGTTTGCATTCTTGTTGTGCTAAGTCTGTAAAATCTAGGAACTATATAGTTCCAGCACTTTCTGACCCAGACAGGCTGTGTAGGAGGATGACCCTGAGAGCGGCTGACACCAATACTACCCAGGTTTCCCAGGGCCTCACACACTTCCCTTTGGCAAACACGGTAGAGGAGCTTCTGGTTATCAGCCAGGAGATCAGAAGGGTCCCTGCCCTGTACCAGGATGCAGTCAGGACATTTGCCATCCCCCCCCCCCCCTGCGGCTCACAGAAGATGACTTCACTATTCTGCTAATGAGCCCAGACCCACAGTCTGGTTTTGATGTGTCTACAAACTGTGGGAAGCCGCTCCTAAAAGCCTCGGCAGAAATTGCTAAGATCGTCTTCTTCAGTTTCTCTCCCGGCCTGCCTTCTTCTGGTTTTCCAAGTCCAGTTCGGGCAGTGTGACGTCACGCCTGAGAACAAGAAAGTGAATCTCAGAGCCACGGTAGGTTACAGAGAAACAAAAGTGAAATTGTCACTGCCTCCCCAGAGAGCCAGGGAAATGCTGAGACGTCAGCCAGGTTCAGGCCACTCTTGGAAGTTTTCCTGTTTCCATGACTGTGGGAGGAACACAAATATTTGAACTTGGAGTCGGTAATTGATCACGTTGACATACACATTAAACTTCATTGTATTATGTCAATTGGAAATGCTGAGGCAGATGTGTTTGCCAGAATTCCTGCTACTCGGGTTTATTTCTCATAAAAATGTTTACTTTTGTTTGGAAGCTAGTAGGTTTTCAGAAGGGCATTAATGCATACTATTTAAGGCCGCTGCTCGGCAAGGCCTTCAGCTTGATAGAACTCTGAGGCTGAAGTGCTTGGCATTAACCGTATTTATGTTTTATTAATTTCACTCTGGAGGGGCATAGAGATAATGTATTAAAATGGTGAATTCTTTTCTTTGTGATTGATGTCTTTGCCTGATAAGTTTTTTTGCAACTCCTTGGTCTTTATTTTTGCCTAGGGTATATAGTAAAACACGGTACCTAGACATATTTCTAATGTTGCTACTGACATCTAAGTTATTGTTTTAAGAAAAAAAAATCTTTAGCCATTAACTAAGCTTTGGAAATGCTGTGAAAGCCAGCGTTTATGTCTCTGGGCATCTTAGCTGTGCTGGCTGACAGGTTGACAGCGAACATGTCTCCATAGACTAGAGTGTGCATGTCCCGGATACATACAGTGTGTATGTCCCGGATACATACAGTGTGTATGTCCTGGATACATACAATGTGTAAACAAGATTGAGATTAGGTGGGACTGGCTGGCCAGATGCAGTCCGTAGCAGGACAAGGTCTCAAAAGCTGAGGGCCATGACACAGTCTTGTCCTCAAGGAGCAGGAACAAGGCAAAAGTGTGCTTCAGAACAGCCAGGCAGGACCAGTGCCAGCCAGAAGGGGCAAACACTCGTGAACACCCGGAAGCTGCATTTCTCCCTCACGCACAGTGCCCCAGCACCTGTTCCTACCAGTAGAACCCAACTTCATATCTAGTTACTTAACTCATCATTTTAAAAGGCAAACTAATTTTTTGTCTTTTTAGATTAAGGCCCTTCACTTAGTTTCAATAATTGGCACTATGGGCAATTTCCCAACCTTCTAATGTATACCAACCAGCAAAAAAGTACATGGTTTGGAAGGGACACTGGAATCTACCCAGAAAGAAGAGCCTATAGGGGCAGCCTTCCTTATGGGAAAAAAATAGAGATCAGCTCCTGCAATTCCTCCTATCTTCACATCTGAGAAGCCTGCGTAGCCCCATCCTGCATTTGTAGCTAGCATTTCCTTCCATGGAAAAATAATGTCATGATTAATCTGTCCTTAAGAAGGGCCTTTGTTGAATTGCACTGTGAGGTCAGTGAGCAGAGAAATTGCCAAGAAAATAGGAGTGTGGGGGGGGGTAGAGGGGAGAGAGAGAGAGGAGAGGGGAGAGAGGAGAGAAAGAGAGGGGGGAGAGAGAGGGGGGGAGAGAGAGA